>NC_092234.1:22792226-22799726 GCF_036320965.1 Panulirus ornatus | reverse complement strand
CCTCTACTTTACCCCACTCCAAACAAACTTCATAATCTCTTCTCTCAACAAGATCTTTGTGTTCATCTCTCACACCACTCCCACCCTGTCGCGAACCCACTTTCACCTGAAGTCACTCACCTTTCTCTCTGCCTATTCGCACACATTTACGGTTGGTAGGTTCCTGCAGGTCCCTTGCTTCTTCCGTCATCAACGCAATAAATTACTATCGGATTCTGAAGACCTTATTAGCGTCCCCTAGTCGCGCTAATGTTGATTCTTAAGCGGTGATATTGAAGACGACAACACCATTGACCCCATAAGAATTGCCATCAGTGTGGATATAAATCACAGCACGACTCAAGCTCTCCAAGAGAAGCACCTACCGCTTGCAGCCAGCGATGATGATAACTTCCCCTTTATAGATCCCATCTACCCCAAGCGTTTAGCTTCCAGTGATCCAAAGAGCTTATAAAAAGCAATCCTATCCTTTCCACCTGGGTCCGCAAGAGGATCCACATGTGCAAGACTTCTACAAATAAAGGATACGATCAGCCTCGATGTGGGTCCGGTCGCCAGGAACGATCTGTTCGTTCGAACCAAATGTGTCAGTTTGTTTCCCAGGCGAGACTCCACCGACCATCAGACGTCCCACCCACCCACCCAACCCCCACCCCCATTCTTCTCAGTGCTTCCCCCTGCGAAGTAAACAAGAAAGATGGTGACATCAGACCCAAGCCTTGAGCAACATCCTACGCCGACTGGTAGACAGGTGGGCTGTCAAAAGTGTCAGCGGTTAGGCAGCCACCTCGCTGAGACTAAAGCAACTTGGCTGAGGCATCCCACTGGGTTGTGAAGCAGCAGCCCCCGCTGCGCCAGTCTACGTTCATAACCTCGCCCGTGATAAAGCCTTGGTCAAATTAGATTTCATGAATGTGTTTAACTTTGTGAGAAGAGACACACTCTCATTAGCGATGTACGGTTCTATTTCTCTTCCTCCTTCTTTTTGCTTCACGTGTGATCAAACGCATCACCAAATGCTTTTTTGGTCATTAGGACATCGGTTCAGGTGAGGGAATCCAGCATCGTGAACCCCTATGCATCTTTTCTATTCTACTTAGCTTCCAAAGTTATCGCAGACACCTTGTCTGATGAGCTAAATGTTTGACTCTGAGATGATGATACCTTGGCAGGCACTGTGGAGTCCCCGTCTGCCGTCTTCCCTTTCAGGAAATACCTTCAGGAATCATGTGGGTTTCTCTTCCTTAACCATTACCCTAATACGAAATCATCTCCACGCCAGAGGTTTCCCACAGCTTATCCAGAACATTTCCAGGAATCAACTTTCAACCCGGCGTCCAGATATTGTTCCATGTTTCGTGTGGTTCCAGGCTCGTTGATATCATTTTAGATAAAAGGGACGTGAGGTGGGATGAGTGCTGTAAATGGCCACGACTCCGGCCTTCACCTTACCAGGTGCATAACATGAAGGCTTCACTAACCTTCAGCAGTGCCAGACCCGGGGATATATGAGGAGATACTGGATCTTATATTAAGGAAGATCTTGTTCTTTCAGTTAGTTGACTTGCAATGGAATCAGGCAGCTCTGCATGTTAGATTAGGTGGTACAGGAATCTCTGCTCCAGCCTGGTGTCTGAAATACTACCAAAATCCACTAAGATTATATATATATCTTATTTTTTTTTTTTTTTTATTATACTTTGTCGCTGTCTCCCGCGTTTGCGAGGTAGCGCAAGGAAACAGACGAAAGAAATGGCCCAACCCACCCCCATACACATGTATATACATACGTCCACACACGCAAATATACATACCTACACAGCTTTCCATGGCTTACCCCAGACGCTCCACATGCCCTGATTCAATCCACTGACAGCACGTCAACCCCGGTATACCACATCGCTCCAATTCACCCTATTCCTTGCCCTCCCTTCACCCTCCTGCATGTCCAGGCCCCGATCACACAAAATCTCCCTCACTCCACCTTTCCACCTCCAATATATATCTTATTTATTTATATTGCTTTGTCGCTGTCTCCCGTGTAGCGAAGTAGCGCAAGGAAACAGACGAGAGAATGGCCCGACCCACCCACATAGACATGTATATACATACACAGCCACACAAGCAGATAAATATATCTATACATCTCAACGTATACATGTATATACACATATATATATACATATATACACATGCACATAATTCATACTGTCTGCCTTTATTCATTCCCATCGCCACCCTGCTACACATGAAAATAACCACCCCCTCCCTCCCAAATGTGCGCGAGGTAGCGCAAGGAAAAGACAACAAAAGACCACTTTCGTTAACATTCAGTCTCTAGCTGTCACGTATAATGCACCGAAACCACAGCTCCCTTTTAACATCCAGGCCCAACAGAACTTTCTATGGTTTACCCCAGACACTTCACATGCCCTGGTTCAATCCATTGACAGCACATCGACACCAGTATACCACATCGTTCCAATTCACTCTATTCCTTGCACGCCGTTCACCCTCCTGCATGTTCAAGCCCCGATCACTCAAAATCTTTTTTACTCCATCTTTCCTCCTCCAATTTGGTCTCCCACTTCTCATTAACTCCACCTCTGACACATATATCTTCTTTGTCAAAGTCAATCTTTCCTCAGTCATTCTCTCCATGTGACCAAACCATTTCAACACACCCTCTTCTGCTCTCTCAACCACACTATTTTTATCACCACACATCTCTCTTATCCTATTATTACTTACTCGATCAAACCACCTCACACCACATATTGTCCTCAAACATCTCATTTCCAGCACATCCACCCTCCTCCGCACAACTCTATCCATAGCCCACGCCTCGCAACCATATAACATTGTTGGAACCACTATTCCTTCAAACATACCCATTTTTGCTTTCCGAGATAATGCTCTCGACCCCCACACATTCTTCAAAGCTCCCAGAACATTCGCACCGTCCCCCACCCTATGATTCACTTCCGCTTTCATGGTTGCATTCGCTGCCAAATCCACTCCCAGATATCTAAAACACTTCACTTCCTCCAGTTTTTCTCCATTCAAACTTACCTCCCACTTGACTTGTCCCTGAACCCTATTGTAACTAATAACCTTACGCTTATTCACATTTACTTTCAGCTTTCTCTTTTCACACACTTAACGAAACTCAGTCACCAGCTTCTGCAGTTTCTCACACGAATCAGCCACCAGCGCTGTATCATAAGCGAACAACAACTGACTCAATTCCCAAACTCTCTCATCCACAACTGACTGCATACACATGCCTTAAATCCTCGATAAAAACTTTTCAGTAGCTTCTAACAACTTGCCTCCCACACCATGCATTCTTAATGCCTTCCACAGAGCATCTCTATCAACTCTATCATAAGCCTTCTCAAGACCCATAAATGCTACATACATATCAACTCTATCATAAGCCTTCTCATGACCCATAAATGCTACATACAAATCCATTTGGTTTTCTGAGTATTTCTCACATACATTCTTCAATGGAAACACCTGATCCACACATCCTCTACCACTTCTGAAACCACACTGCTCTTCCCCAATCTGATGCTCTGTACATGCGTTCACCCTCTCAATCAATACCCTCCCATGTAATTTACGAGGAATACTCAACAAACTTATATCTTTGCAATTTGAGCACTCACTTTTATCCTCTTTGTCTTTGTACAATGACACTATGCAAGCATTCCGCCAATCCTCAGGCACCTCACCGTGAGTCATACATACATTAATTAACCTTACCAACCAGTCAACAATATAGTCACCACCTTTTTAAATAAATTCCACTGCAATACCATCCAAACCTGCTGCCTTGCCCGCTTTCATCTTCCACAAAGCTTTTACTACCTTCTCTGTTTACCAAATCATTTTCCCTAACCCTCTCACTTTCCACACCACCTTGACCAAAACACGCTATATCTGCCACTCTATCTTCAAACACATTCAACAAACCTTCAAAATACTCACTCCATCTACTTCTCACATCACCACTGCTTGTTATCACCTCCCCACTTGCCCCCTTCACTGAAGTTCCCATTTGTTCCCTTGTCTTACTCACTTTATTTACCTCCTTCCAAAACATCTTTTTATTCTCCCTAAAATCTAATGATACTCTCTCACCCCAACTCTCATTTGCCCTCTTTTTCACCTCTTGCACCTTTCTCTTGACCTCCTGTCTCTTTCATTTATACATCCCCCACTAATTTGCATTATTTCCGTGCAAAAGTCGTCCAAATGCCTCTCTCTCCTCTTTCACTAATGATATTACTTCTTCATCCCACCGCTCACTACCCCTTCTAATCTGCCCACCTCCCACGCTTCTCGTGCCACAAGCATCTTTTGCGCAAGCAATCACTGCTTCCCCAGATACATCCTATTTGTCCCCCGCTTCCTTTACGTCCTTTGTTCTAACATTTTTCCATTCTGTACTCAGTCTCTCCTGGTACTTCCTCACACAAGTCTTCTTCACAAGTTCACTCCCTCTCACTACACTTTTCACCCCAACATTCTCTCTTCTCTCCTGAAAAACTTTACAAATCTTCACCTTCGCCTCCACAAGATAATGATCAGACGTCCCTCCAGTTGCACCTCTCAGCACATTAACATCCAAAAGTCTCTCTTTCGTGCGCCTATCAATTACCAAGTAATCCAGTAACGCTTACTGGCCATCTCTCCCACTTACATACGTACACTTATGTATATCTCTCTTTTTAAACCAGGTACTCCCAATCACCAGTCGTTTTTCAGCACATAAATCAACAAGCTCCTCACCATTTCCATTTACAACACTGAAAACCACATGTACACCAATTATTCCCTCAACTGCCACATTACTCACCTTTGCATTCAAATCACCCATCACTATAACCGAGTCTGACTCATCAAAACTACTAACACACTCACTCAGCTGCTCCCAAAACACTTGCCTTTCATGATCTTTCTTCTCATGCCCAGGTGCATATGCACCAATAATCACTCAGCTCTCTCCACCAACTTTCAATTTTACCCATATCAATCTAGAGTTTACTTTCTTACACTCCATCACATACTCCAACCACTCCTCTTTCAGGAGTAGTGCTACTCCTTCCCTTGTTCTTGTCCTCTCACTAACACCTGACTTTACTCACAAGACATTCCCAAACCACTCTTCTCCTTTACCCTAGAGATTCATTTCACTCAGAGCCAAAACATCCAAGTTCCTTTCCTCAAACATACTACCTATTTTTCCTTTTTTCTCACCTTGATTACATCCACACGCATTTAGACATCTCAATCTGAGCCTTCGAGGAGGATGAGCACTCCCCGCGTTACTTCTTCTGTTTCCCCTTTTAGAAAGTTAAAATACAAGGAGGGGAGGGTTTCCAGCCCCCCCACTCCCGTCCCCTTTAGTCGCCTTCTACGACACGTGAGGAATGCGTGGGATGTATTTTTTCCTCCCCTATGCCCATATATTTATATATATATATATATATATATATATATATATATATATATATATATATATATATATATATCTTTTTTTTTTTTTTTTCTTGCTTTGTCGCTGTCTCCCGCGTTTGCGAGGTAGCTCAAGGAAACAGACGAAAGAAATGGCCCAACCCACCCCCATACACATGTATATACATACGTCCACACACGCAAATATACATACCTACACAGCTTTCCATGGTTTACCCCAGACGCTTCACATGCCCTGATTCAATCCACTGACAGCACGTCAACCCCGGTATACCACATCGATCCAATTCACTCTATTCCTTGCCCTCCTTTCACCCTCCTGCATGTTCAGGCCACGATCACACAAAATCTTTTTCACTCCATCCTTCCACCTCCAATTTCATCTCCCACTTCTCCTCCTTCCCTCCACCTCCGACACATATATCCTCTTGGTCAATCTTTCCTCACTCATTCTCTCCATGTGCCCAAACCATTTCAAAACACCCTCTTCTGCTCTCTCAACCACGCTCTTTTTATTTCCACACATCTATCTTACCCTTACGTTACTTACTCGAGCAAACCACCTCACACCACACATTATACTCAAACTTCTCATTTCCAGCACATCCATCCTCCTGCGCACAACTCTATCCATAGCCCACGCGGGGGGCTGGAAATCCTCCCCTCTCATTTTTGATTTTCCAAAGGAAGGAACAGAGATGGGGGCCAAGTGGGGATTTCCCTCAAAGGCTCACTCCTCTGTTCCTAAAGCTACCTCGCTACCGCGGGAAATGGCGAATAGTATCAAAAAAAAGAAAAAAAAAAAAAAAATATATATATATATATATATATATATATATATATATATATATATATATATATATATATATATATATATATATATATATATATATAAAGGGGAAGAGTGGTTTGGGAATGTCTTGGGAGTAAAGTCAGGGGCTGGTGAGAGGACATGAGCAAGGGAAGGAGTAGCAGTACTGCTGAAACAGGAGTTGTGGGGGTATATGATAGAATGTAAGAAAGTAAATTCTCGATTAATATGGGTAAAACTGAAAGTTGATGGAGAGAGATGAGTGATTGTTGGTGCATATGCACTTGGGCATGAGAAGAAAGATCATGAGAGGCAAGTGTTTTGGGAGCAGCTGAATGAGTGTGTTAGTGGTTTTGATGCACGAGAACGGGTTATAGTGATGGGTGATTTGAATGCAAAGGTGAGTAATGTGGCAGTTGAGGGAATAATTGGTATACATGTGGTGTTCAGTGTTGTAAATGGAAATGGTGAAGAGCTTGTAGATTTATGTGCTGAAAAAGGACTGGTGATTGGGAATACCTGGTTTAAAAAGCGAGATATACATAAGTATACGTATGTAAGTAGGAGAGATGGCCAGAGAGCGTTATTGGATTACGTGTTAATTGACAGGCGCGCGAAAGAGAGACTTTTGGATGTTAATGTGCTGAGAGGTGCAACTGGAGGGATGTCTGATCATTATCTTGTGGAGGCTAAGGTGAAGATTTGTATGGGTTTTCAGAAAAGAAGAGTGAATGTTGGGGTGAAGAGGGTGGTGAGAGTAAGTGAGCTTGGGAAGGAGACTTGTGTGAGGAAGTACCAGGAGAGACTGAGTACAGAATGGAAAAAGGTGAGAACAAAGGAAGTAAGGAGAGTGGGGGAGGAATGGGATGTATTTAGGGAATCAGTGATGGCTTTAGCAAAAGATGCTTGTGGCATGAAAGGAGTGGGAGGTGGGTTGATTAGAAAGGGTAGTGAGTGGTGGGATGAAGAAGTAAGAGTATTAGTGAGAGAGAAGAGAGAGGCATTTGGACGACTTTTGCAGGGAAAAATGCAATTGAGTGGGAGATGTATAAAAGAAAGAGACAGGAGGTCAAGAGAAAGGTGCAAGAGGTGAAAAAGAGGGCAAATGAGAGTTGGGGTGAGAGAGTATCATTAAATTTTAGGGAGAATAAAAAGATGTTCTGGAAGGTGGTAAATAAAGTGCGTAAGACAAGGGAGCAAAT
>NC_092234.1:22737226-22787226 GCF_036320965.1 Panulirus ornatus | reverse complement strand
ATGCCTTCACCCTCTCAATCAATACCCTCCCATATAATTTACCAGGAATACTCAACAAACTTATACCTCTGTAATCTGAGCACTCACTCTTATCCCCTTTGCTTTTGTACAATGCTACTATGCACGCATTCCGACAATCCTCAGGCACCTCACCATGAATCATATATACATTAAATAACCTTACCAACCAGTCAACAATACAGTCACCACCTTTTTTGATAAATTCCACTGCAATGCCATCCAAACCTGCTGCCTTGCCGGCTTTCATCTTCCGCAAAGCTTTTACTACCTCTTCTCTGTTTACCAAATCATTTTCCCTAACCCTCTTACTTTGCACACCACCTCGACCAAAACACACTATATCTGCCACTCTATCATCAAACATATTCAACAAACCTTCAAAATACTCACTCCATCTCCTTCTCACATCACCACTTCTTGTTATCACCTCCCCATTAGCCCCCTTCACTGAAGTTTCCATTTTCTCCCTTGTCTTACGCACTTTATTTACCTTCTTCCAGAACATCTTTTAATTCTCCATAAAATTTAATGATACCCTCTCACCCAAACTCTCATTTGCCCTCTTTTTCACTACTTGCACCTTTTTCTTGACCTCCTGTCTCTTTCTTTTATACATCTCCCACTCATTTGCATTTTTTCCCTGCAAAAATCGTCCAAATGCCTCTCTCTTCTCTTTCCCTAATAATCTTACTTCTTCATCCCACTACTCACTACCCTTTCTAATCAACCCATCTTCCACGATTCTCATGCCACAAGCATCTTTTGCGCAAGCCATCACTGCTTCCCCAAATGCATCGCTGTCCTCCCCCACTCCCCTTACCTCTTTTGTTCTCACCTTTTTCCATTCTGTACTCAGTCTCTCCTGGTACTTCCTCACACAAGTCTCCTTCCCAAGCTCACTTACTCTCACAACCCTCTTCACCACAGCATTCACTCTACTTTTCTGAAAACCCATACAAATCTTCACCTTCGCCTACACAAGATAATGATCAGACATCCCTCCAGTTGCACCTCTCAGCACATTAACATCCAAAAGTCTCTCTTTCGCGCGCCTGTCAATTAACACGTAATCCAATAACGCTCTCTGGCCATCTCTCCTACTTACATACGTATACTTATGTATATCTCGCTTTTTAAACCAGGTATTCCCAATCACCAGTCCTTTTTCATCACATAAATCTACATGCTCTTCACCATTTCCATTTACAACACTGAACACTTACCTCAACTACCACATTACTCACCTTTGCATTCAAATCACCCATCACTATAACCCGGTCTTGTGCATCAAAACCACGAACACACTCATTCAGCTGCTCCCAAAACACTTGCCTCTCATGATCTTTCTTCTCATTCCCAGGTGCATATGCACCAATAATCACCCATCTCTCTCCATCAACTTTCAGTTTTAATCCTATTAATCTAGAATTTACTTTCTCACATTGTATCACATATTCCCACAATATATATATAAATATATATATATATATATTTTTTTTTTTTTTTGCTTTGTCGCTGTCTCCCGCGTTTGCGAGGTAGCGCAAGGAAACAGACGAAATGAAATGGCCCAACCCACCCCCATACACATGTATATACATACGTCCACACACGCAAATATACATACCTACACAGCTTTCCATGGTTTACCCCAGACGCTTCACATGCCTTGATTCAATCCACTGACAGCACGTCAACCCCGGTATACCACATCGCTCCAATTCACTCTATTCCTTGCCCTCCTTTCACCCTCCTGCATGCTCAGGACCCGATCACACAAAATCTTTTTCACTCCATCTTTCCACCTCCAATTTGGTCTCCCTCTTCTCCTCGTTCCCTCCACCTCCGACACATATATTCTCTTGGTCAATCTTTCCTCACTCATTCTCTCCATGTGCCCGAACCGTTTCAAAACACCCTCTTCTGCTCTCTCAACCACGGTCTTTTTATTTCCACACATCTCTCTTACCCTTACGTTATTTACTCGATCAAACCACCTCACACCACACATTGTCCTCAAACATCTCATTTCCAGCACATCCATCCTCCTGCGCACAACTCTATCCATAGCCCACGCCTCGCAACTATACAACATTGTTGGAAGCACTATTCCTTCAAACATACCCATTTTTGCTTTCCGAGATAATGTTCTCGACTTCCACACATTCTTCAAGGCTCCCAGAATTTTCGCCCCCTCCCCCACCCTATGATCCACTTCCGCTTCCATGGTTCCATCCGCTGCCAGATCCACTCCCAGATATCTAAAACACTTCACTTCCTCCAGTTTTTCTCCATTCAAACTCACCTCTCAATTGACTTGACCCTCAACCCTACTGTACCTAATAACCTTGCTCTTATTCACATTTACTCTTAAATTTCTTCTTTCACACACTTTACCAAACTCAGTCACCAGCTTCTGCAGTTTCCCACATGAATCAGCCACCAGCGCTGTATCATATATACATATATATATATATATATATATATATATATATATATATATATATATATATATATATATATATATATATATATGTATATATATATATATATATATATGTAGGTTTTCAGCAAGGGTGTGTGATGTCTCCATGGTTGTTTAATTTGTTTATGGATGGGGTTGTTAGGGAGGTAAATGCAAGAGTTTTGGAAAGAGGGGCAAGTATGCAGTCTGTTGGGGATGAGCTTGGGTAGTGAGTCAGTTGTTGTTCGTTGATGATACAGCGCTGGTGGCTGATTCATGTGAGAAACTGCAGAAGCTGGTGAATGAGTTTGGTAAAGTGTGTGAAAGAAGAAAGATAAGAGTAAATCTGAATAAGAGCAAGGTTATTAGGTACAGTGGGGTTGAGGGTCAAGTCAATTGGGAGGTAAGTTTGAATGGAGAAAAAGTGGAGGAAGTAAAGTGTTTTAGATATCTGGGAGTGGATCTGGCAGCGGATGGAACCATGGAAGTGGAAGTAAATCATAGGGTGGGGGAGGAGGCGAAAATCCTTGGAGCCTTGAAGAATGTGTGGAAGTCGAGAACATTATCTCGGAAAGCAAAAATGGGTATGTTTGAAGGAATAGTGGTTCCAACAATGTTGTATGGTTGCGAGGCTTGGGCTATGGATAGAGTTGTGCGCAGGAGGGTGGATGTGCTGGAAATGAGATGTTTGAGGACAATATGTGGTGTGAGGTGGTTTGATTGAGTAAGTAATATAAGGGTAAGAGAGATGTGTGGAAATAAAATGAGCGTGGTTGAGAGAGCAGAAGAGGGTGTTTTGAAATGGTTTGGGCGCATGCAGAGAATGAGTGTGGAAAGATTGACCAAGAGGATATATATGTCGGAGGTGGAGGGAACGAGGAGAAGTGGGAGACCAAATTGGAGGTGGAAAGATGGAGTGAAAAAGATTTTGAGTGATCGGGGCCTGAACATGCAGGAGGGTGAAAGGCGGGCAAGGAATAGAGTGAATTGGATCGATGTGGTATACAGCGCTGGTGGCTGATTCATGTGAGAAACTGCAGAAGCTGGTGAATGAGTTTGGAAAAGTGTGTGAAAGAAGAAAGATAAGAGTAAATTTGAATAAGAGCAAGGTTATTAGGTACAGTAGGGTTGAGGGTCAAGTCAATTGGGAGGTGAGTTTGAATGGAGAAAAACTGGAGGAAGTAAAGTGTTTTAGATATCTGGGAGTGGATCTGGCAGCGGATGGAACCATGGAAGCGGAAGTAAATCATAGGGTGGGGGAGGGAGCGAAAATCCTGGGAGCCTTGAAGAATGTGTGGAAGTCGAGAACATTATCTCGGAAAGCAAAAATGGGTATGTTTGAAGGAATAGTGGTTCCAACAATGTTGTATGGTTGCGAGGCTTGGGCTATGGATAGAGTTGTACGCAGGAGGGTGGATGTGCTGGAAATGAGATGTTTGAGGACAATATGTGGTGTGAGGTGGTTTGATCGAGTAAGTAATATAAGGGTAAGAGAGATGTGTGGAAATAAAAAGAGCGTGGTTGAGAGAGCAGAAGAGGGTGTTTTGAAATGGTTTGGGCGCATGCAGAGAATGAGTGATGAAAGATTGACCAAGAGGATATATATGTCGGAGGTGGAGGGAACGAGCAGAAGTTTGAGACCAAATTGGAGGTGGAAAGATGGAGTGAAAAAGATTTTGAGTGATCGGGGCCTGAACATGCAGGAGGGTGAAAGGCGGGCAAGGAATAGAGTGAATTGGATCGATGTGGTATACCGTGGTCGACGTGCTGTCAGTGGATGGAATCAGGGCATGTGAAACGTCTGGGGTAAACCATGGAAAGTTCTGTTGGTCCTGGATGTGGAAAGGGTGCTGTGGTTTCGGGCATTATTGCATGACAGCTGGAGACTGAGTGTGAGCGAATGGGGCCTCTGTTTTCTTTTCCTGGCGCTGCCTCGCGCACATGAAGGAGGAGGGGGATGTTATTCCGTGTGTGGCGGGGTGGCGATCGGGGTGAGTAGGTTCAGACAGTGTGAATTGTATGCATATGTGTATATGTGTGTGTCTGTGTGTGTATATATGTGTGTACGTTGGGATGTGTGGGTGTGTATGTTTGCGTGTGTGGACGTGTGTGTGTGTGCATGTGTGTGGGGGTGGGTTGGGCCATTTCTTTCGTCTGTTTCCTTGCCCTACCTCGCAGGAGCGGGAGACAGCGGAAAAAAAAAAAAAAAAAATATATATATATATATATATATATATATATATATATATATATATATATATATATATATATATATATATATATATATATAGATAGATAGATAGATAGATAGATAGATAGATAGATAGATAGATAGATAGGTAGATAGATAGATAGATAGATAGATAGATACAGATATATAAGCAACATGAAAAGTAGAGTAAAATTATTACTAAAATTGAGAACTAAAAGGTTCTTGGTCTCAAGGGGAGGTTTGGGCTCAACTCTATAATCTTGAAATTGTTCTCATCCCTATGGATCATGCGATCTGAAAATGGCAACGTTCCATTATTTTCAATTTCTACTGTTAATCTGATGGGAGGTACGAAATTGTTAAGTGGGGAGAAATGTTTTGCCATGCAGAAATTGATAAGTTTTATGTTGGGTAGACTGGTAAGGATATTTCAGTTAGACTTAAGCAACATAAATATAGTATAAGAACAGGACAAGAATCGAATGCCTTTCTTAATCATGTTGAAAATTACGATAATTGTATTGACCGGAGTAATGCCATCTCAGTTATTAACTCTAACTCTAGTATCCCGAGAGATATCATTGAATCTTCTATTATCAAACATACAAATGATTGTAGTCTCAAAGTTAGTGAAGGTCTATACAAATTGAATAGCTTCATTGTTGATAAAATTTGTATATAGTTCCACTTCTTGTCCACATATTATGTATATGAAACGGATGGTGCCAGACTTCAACGCACGGGACCTCCATTCGAGTATCACTTATTTACCAAATGTCGTCCTAGCTACGTCTCTTCGTTGTATATCAACTGACTGTTATACTTCTTTCTTTTATGTCCCCTGACGATGTGATTATTACACGAAAGTGCACTTGGAAACTATCGCGATTCATTTACCTGTGGACTCACATGAGTATACTTGATCACCCGTTCAATTGTGATATTTTTCCAATATATATATATATATATATATATATATATATATATATATATATATATATATATATATATATATATATATATATATATATATATATGTATTGTTCGTGAAAAGAAAGGAAGTGGTCGTATAAGTAAGGTCGTGTAAACAGAAGACGTGTTCAGGTGTGGGACGGGCCCGGGTGAGGGATGGGTGTTGTCAGGGGGAAGCGCTGGCACATGGATTTGTCTTTGCTTCATATATAGACTAATGTTCTTATGCACGTACATCAAGTGCATGTACAGGTGCAGGAGTGACACAGATAAATGACACAGTCTTCAAGACACTTCCCCTGTCACTGAGGAAGAGGATTATATCATTATTGTGGTTACAGATGTTAAGATAGATTAAGCTTATATCTTATACTGAGTTATCCTTACCCATGTAGGTATTGTATTCAGGTATATATTGGTGAGATATAGAAAGGTGAATCATTAAGGTCATTTATGGTTTCCCTTGAAGTACATGATACTCATTATTTCATGAGGATATGATATCAGAATTGGAGAACTAGGAGCAACTGTACTAATTCTATTTCTACACTTGTTGAGTTGGTGAGAGAGGTGTTTTATGTTAGTTGAGACGGCATAATTATCTGAATGCCCCAATCAATGTCATTTCAGTAGCGTGTATATATATATTTTTTAATTTTCCAAAAGAAGGAACAGAGAAGGGGGCCAGGTGAGGGTATTCCCTCAAAGGCCCAGTCCTCTGTTCTTAACGCTACCTCGCTATCGCGGGAAATGGCGAATAGTATGAAAAAAAAAAATATATATATATATATATATGTATATATATATATATATATATATATATATATATATATATATATATATATATATATATATATATATATATATATATATATGTATATATATATATAACATGCAATCCTCCAACAGCCAGAAATGGTATTCGAATGATTATTCCCTATTAGCCAGGCCCATAGCCTAGCGGTAGCATTCCCGCCTGTGGCACAGGGGTCCCGGGTTCGATCCTGGCTGTTGGAGGTTTGTATGTTCTATGAAGGTGAGCGTTCATATGCACTTTATTCGTATATATATATATATATATATATACGAACAAAGCGCATATATATACCTTAGTCTAAGCCAGGTACCCAATTCAGTGATCAAACCTTGGGGAGGATGAATAAATTGGCTGACTGTGGAGCGAATGCTATGCGTTCAACCCCTTGATGACCCATGAATGCGAGAACGCTAACTGCTACACCATTCTGTCCGCTCTTCTGTTGCGACGGTAAGACGCATCTGTGCAATAGTACGACTTATCTGTGCGACAGGACGACGCATCTGTGCGACAGGACGACGCATCTGTACGAAAGGACGACTCAAATGTAAGACAGGACGACGCATATGTGCGACTTAGTGTAAATGATTATTTCACTGTCGTCAGCCATTTTCTATAGACTGTACATTCATATGAATGTTATAAGCTCTCGTCCTGTATCGTTTATCAAGGAAGACAGTAAATACGAAGCTACGGAGTCGTCACAATGTATCGTGACACTGTACGTACACAACCCGTACTACAAGATGCTCTCGCTCTGCTCTACATCACATTGATGCCGTTACTGCTCTTCTCCTCTGGGTGCCTGGACCAACTTCCCTCAACGCTCGCCTCTGTCTACCGTCTGATCTGTGCCCTTCGCCTCGACTACCACAGAAATTTTCGTCTGTACTTAAAATCTATTTCTTAACAAGCTAAGCTAACTAAACATAGCGTAGAAGTTATTCTAAGAATCCCTGACAAAAAAAGAGTTCCGGGCGTACTTACCAGGTACTCGTTATTGACATAACTGGTTGTTCGTGCGGGCACAGCAGCACCTACCCCAGGCCAAGTCCCGGCCAGGGTAAAAACATTGTTCCCAGGACTCCCTTCCGGCATCCTGATGGCGTGATGGACACAAGGTCACCGGGACCTGAGTCCTGCGTAGTTACTACAGCCTCCATCATGACCAGCAGGCAGGGAGAACGTGAAGATCCCTGCAGCATACAAGTGATGACATAGTACATTTGTTTTTCAGAGAAAAGTATTACAATGTTAGAAGTGTACACAGAGGCACACAGTGTGTCTCTGTTCTGTGTAATATATATATATATATATATATATATATATATATATATATATATATATATATATATATATATATATATATATATATATATATATATATATATATAGTAATCGAATAGTCATTTCCCTATTAGGGGCGATCATAGCCTAGTGGTACCGCTCCCGCCTGTTGCACAGGGGTCCCGGGTTTGATCCTGGCTGTTGCAGGTTTGTATGTTATATATATCAATATACTGTATATATACATATACATATCTCTCTCTCTCTCTCTCTATATATATATATATATATACATTATCCCTGGAGATAGGGGAGAAAGAGAATTTCCCACGTACTCCCTGCGTGTCATAAAAGGCGACTAAATGGGGAGGGAGCGGGGGGCTGGAGATCCTCCTCTCCAGTTTTGACTCTTTCAATAGATGGAACAGAGAAGGGAGCCGACTGAAGATTTTCCCTCTTAGTCTCATTCGTCTCTTCTTAACCCTACCTTGCTAACGCGGGAAATGTCGAATATGTATGAGAAGAAAAAATAGGTGATATATACATATATATCTATACGAACATAGTGCATAGAAACACGCACCTTCATAGAACATACAAACCTCCAACAGCCAGGATCGAACCTGGGAACCGTGTGCAAGAGGCAGGAATGTAACCACTAGGCTATGGTCCCATAGCCTATCGGTTAGCATTCCCGCCTCTTGCACAGGGGTCCCGGGTTCCACCTGGCTGTTGGAGGTTTGTACGTTTTATATATATATATATATATATATATATATATATATATATATATATATATATATATATATATATATATATATATATTTTTTTTTTTTTTTTATACTTTGTCGCTGTCTCCCGCGTTTGCGAGGTAGCGCAAGGAAACAGACGAAAGAAATGGCCCAACCCCCCCCCATACACATGTATATACATACGTCCACACACGCAAATATACATACCTACACAACTTTCCATGGTTTACCCCAGACGCTTCACATGCCTTGATTCAATCCACTGACAGCACGTCAACCCCGGTATACCACATCGCTCCAATTCACTCTATTCCTTGCCCTCCTTTCACCCTCCTGCATGTTCAGGCCCCGATCACACAAAATCTTTTTCACTCCATCTTTCCACCTCCAATTTGGTCTCCCTCTTCTCCTCGTTCCCTCCACCTCCGACACATATATCCTCTTGGTCAATCTTTCCTCACTCATTTTCTCCATGTGCCCAAACCACTTCAAAACACCCTCTTCTGCTCTCTCAACCACGCTCTTTTTATTTCCACACATCTCTCTTACCCTTACGTTACTCACTCGATCAAACCACCTCACACCACACATTGTCCTCAAACATCTCATTTCCAGCACATCCATCCTCCTGCGCACAACTCTATCCATAGCCCACGCCTCGCAACCATACAACATTGTTGGAACCACTATTCCTTCAAACATACCCATTTTTGCTTTCCGAGATAATGTTCTCGACTTCCACACATTCTTCAAGGCCCCCAGAATTTTCGCCCCCTCCCCCAACCTATGATCCACTTCCGCTTCCATGGTTCCATCCGCTGCCAGATCCACTCCCAGATATCTAAAACACTTCACTTCCTCCAGTTTTTCTACATTCAAACTCACCTCCCAATTGACTTGACCCCCAACCCTACTGTACCTAATAACCTTGCTCTTTTTCACATTTACTCTTAACTTTCTTCTTCCACACACTTTACCAAACTCAGTCACCAGCTTCTGCAGTTTCTCACATGAATCAGCCACCAGCGCTGTATCATCAGCGAACAACAACTGACTCACTTCCCAAGCTCTCTCATCCCCAACAGACTTCATACTTGCCCCTCTTTCCAAAACTCTTGCATTTACCTCCCTAACAACCCCATCCATAAACAAATTAAACAACCATGGAGACATCACACACCCCTGCCGCAAACCTACATTCACTGAGAACCAATCACTTTCCTCTCTTCCTACACGTACACATTCCTTACATCCTCGATAAAAACTTTTCACTGCTTCTAACAACTTTCCTCCCACACCATATATTCATGCTCTGTGGAAGGTATTAAGAATATATATATATATATATATATATATATATATATATATATATATATATATATATATATATATATATATATATATTATACTTTGTCGCTGTCTCCCACGTTAGCGAGATAGCGCAAGAAAACAGACGAAAGAATGGCCTAGCCCACCCACATACACATATATATACATACGCTTCCACACATGCATACCTATACATACCCATACATCTCAACGTATACATATATACATATACACACACAGACATATGCATATATCCACATGTACAAAATTCATACTGTTTGCCCTTATTCATTCCCGGCGCCACCCTGCCACAAATGAAATGACAACCCCCTCCCCCCTCATGTGTGCGCTAGGAAAAGACAACAAAGGCCACATTCGTTCACACTCAGTCTCTAGCTGTCATGTATAATGCACCGAAACTACAGCTCCCTTTCCACAATCCAGGCCCTACAAAACTTTCCATGGTTTACCCCAGACGCTTCACATACCCTGGTCCAATCCACTGAGAGCACGTCGACCCCGGTATACCATATCGTTCCAATTCACTCTATTACTTGCACGACTTTCACCCTCCTGCATGTTCAGGCCCCAATTGTTCAAATTTTTTTCACTTCATCTTTCCACTTCCAATTTGTCTCCCACTTCTCCTCGTTTCTCATCCACCTCTGACACATATATCCTCTTTGTCAATCTTTCCTCACTCTATCTATCCATCCTCCTGCGCACAACTCTATCCATAGCCCACGCCTCGCAACCATACAACATTGTTGGAACCACTATTCCTTCAAACATACCCATTTTTGCTTTCCGAGATAATGTTCTCGACTTCCACACATTCTTCAAGGCCCCCAGAATTTTCGCCCCCTCCCCCAACCTATGATCCACTTCCGCTTCCATGGTTCCATCCGCTGCCAGATCCACTCCCAGATATCTAAAACACTTCACTTCCTCCAGTTTTTCTACATTCAAACTCACCTCCCAATTGACTTGACCCTCAACCCTACTGTACCTAATAACCTTGCTCTTTTTCACATTTACTCTTAACTTTCTTCTTCCACACACTTTACCAAACTCAGTCACCAGCTTCTGCAGTTTCTCACATGAATCAGCCACCAGCGCTGTATCATCAGCGAACAACAACTGACTCACTTCCCAAGCTCTCTCATCCCCAACAGACTTCATACTTGCCCCTCTTTCCAAAACTCTTGCATTTACCTCCCTAACAACCCCATCCATAAACAAATTAAACAACCATGGAGACATCACACACCCCTGCCGCAAACCTACATTCACTGAGAACCAATCACTTTCCTCTCTTCCTACACGTACACATTCCTTACATCCTCGATAAAAACTTTTCACTGCTTCTAACAACTTTCCTCCCACACCATATATTCATGCTCTGTGGAAGGTATTAAGAATATATATATATATATATATATATATATATATATATATATATATATATATATATATATATATATATATATATATATATATATATTATACTTTGTCGCTGTCTCCCACGTTAGCGAGATAGCGCAAGAAAACAGACGAAAGAATGGCCTAGCCCACCCACATACACATGTATATACATACGCGTCCACACATGCATACCTATACATACCCATACATCTCAACGTATACATATATACATATACACACACAGACATATGCATATATCCACATGTACAAAATTCATACTGTTTGCCCTTATTCATTCCCGGCGCCACCCTGCCACAAATGAAATGACAACCCCCTCCCCCCTCATGTGTGCGCTAGGAAAAGACAACAAAGGCCACATTCGTTCACACTCAGTCTCTAGCTGTCATGTATAATGCACCGAAACCACAGCTCCCTTTCCACATCCAGGCCCTACAAAACTTTCCATGGTTTACCCCAGACGCTTCACATACCCTGGTCCAATCCACTGAGAGCACGTCGACCCCGGTATACCATATCGTTCCAATTCACTCTATTACTTGCACGGCTTTCACCCTCCTGCATGTTCAGGCCCCAATTGTTCAAATTTTTTTCACTTCATCTTTCCACTTCCAATTTGGTCTCCCACTTCTCCTCGTTCTCTCCACCTCTGACACATATATCCTCTTTGTCAATCTTTCCTCACTCATTCTCTCCATGTGACCAAACCATGTCAAAACATCCTCTTCTGCTCTCTCAACCACACTCTTTTTATTACCACACATCTCTCTTACCCTTCATCACTTACTCGATCAAACCCCCTCATACTACATATTGTCCTCAAACATCTCATTTTCTGCACATCCACCCTCCTCCGCACAAATCTATCAATAACCCACGCCTCGCAACCATGTAACATTGCTGGAACCATTATTCCTGCAAACATACCCATTTTTGCTTTCCACGATAACGTTCTCGACTTCCATACATTTTTCAATGCTCTCAGAACTTCTGCCCCCTCCCCCACCCTATGATTCACTCCCGCTTCCATAGTTCCATCCGCTGCCAGATCCGCTCCCAGATATCTAAAACACTTCACTTCCTCCATTTTTTCTGCATTCAAACTTATCTTCCTATTGACTTGTCCCTCAACCCTACTGTACCTAATAACCTTGCTCTTATTCACATTTACTCTCAGCTTTCTTCTTTCACACACTTTACCAAACTCAGTCACCTGCTTCTGCAGTTTCTCACTCGAATCTGCCACCAGCGTTGTATCATCAGCGAACAACAATTATTATTATTATCATTATTATTATTATTATTATTATTATTATTATTATTATTATTATTATTATTTTATTATTATTATCATTATTATTATCATTATTATTATTATCATCATTATTATTATCATTATTATTACTATCATTTCTTATTATCATACCCAATCACTGTTTCCCGCGTAAGCGAGGGAGAGCAAGAAAACATACTAAGAATGGCCCAGCCACTCATATGCACATGCATATACATAAACGCCCATACACGCACATATACATCCATATACATATCAGTATTTTCACACACAAAGACATATACATATACACACATGCACATATTCATACTTGCTTGCCTTCATCCATTCCTAGCGCTACCAAACCCCGCAAGAAAAAGCTTCGCCACCCCCTGCTTCAGCGGTACACCACATCGTTCCAATTCACTCTATTCCTTTCACGCCTCTCATCCTCCTGTATGTTCAGGCCCCGATCACTCAAACTCTTTCTCATTCCCTCTTTCTACTTCAAATTTGGTCTTCCGCTTCTCGTCGTTCCCTCCGCCTCTGACACATACATCCTTTTTGTCAATCTTTCCTCACTCAGTCTCTCCATATGTCCAAACCATTTCAACACATCCTCTTCTGATCTCTCTGCCACACTCTTTTTATTACCACACATCTCTCTTGCCCTTTCATTACTTACTCGATCAAACCCCCTCACACCACATATTGTCCTCAAACATTTCATTTGCAACACACCCACCCTCCTCCGTACAACACTATGTATAGTCCAGACCTCGCAACCATATAACATTGTTGGAACCACTATTCCTTCAAACATGCCCATTTTTGCTCTCCGAGATTACTTTCTCTCCTTCCACACATTTATCAACGCTTCCAGAACCTTCGCCCCCTCCCCTACGCCGTTTCCCGGGTAAGCGACGTAGCGCCAGGAAATAGACAAAGAAAGATCCATCCACTCATATACACACATATTCATGCACATACACCTACATTTACATTCATGTAAATAAGCATATCAGCATATACACATATACATACATACGCATACGCATACAACGACAGAAAACATCTACGCACATGGATGTATTGATACATGCTTGCCTTCATCCATTTCTGGCGCCACCCCGCCCGACAAGAAACACCATCGCCACAACCTGCGTCAGCTAGGTAGCGCCAGGGAAACAGACAAAAAAAGGCCACATTCGTTCACACTCGGCCTCTAGCTGTCATATTCAGTGCATCGAAACTACAGCTCCCTATCCATATCCAGTCCCCACAGACCTTTCCATGGTTCACTCCAGACGTTTCACATGCCCTGGTTCAGTCCATTGACAGCACGTCAACCCCGGTATACCGCATCTCTCCAATTCACTCTATGCCTTGCACGCCTTTCACCCTGCTGCATGTTCAGGCCCTGATCGCTCAAAATCTTTTTCACTATCTCCCAATCCTAATTTGGTCTCCCGCCTTTCTTTGTTCCCTCCACCTCTGACACAAATATCCTCTTCGTCAACCTTTCCTCAATCATTCGTTCCATATGTCCAAACCATTTCAACACACCTTCTGCTTTCTCAACCACACTCTCTCGAATACCACACATCTCTCTTAGCCTTTCATTACTCACTCGATAAAACCACCTCAGACCACATATTGTCCTTTTTTTTTTTTTTTTATACTTTGTCGCTGTCTCCCGCGTTTGCGAGGTAGCGCAAGGAAACAGACGAAAGAAATGGCCCAACCCCCCCCCCCCCATACACATGTATATACATACGTCCACACACGCAAGTATACATACCTATACAGCTTATACAGCTTTCCATGGTTTACCCCAGACGCTTCACATGCCTTGATTCAATCCACTGACAGCACGTCAACATATTTTCCTAAAACATATAATTTCCTACACATCCACCTTACTCCGTACAACCTTATCTATAGCCCATGCCTCCCGATCATATGATACTGTTAGAACTACTATTCCTTCAAACATACCTACTTTTACTCTCCAAAATATCGTTCTCTCTTTCCACACATTCTTCATATCTCCTCGAACCTTAAATCCTTTTCCCATCCTGTGACTCACTTCCGCTTATATGATTCCATTCGCTGTCAAGTTCACTCCCAGACGTTTTAAACACTTTACTTCCCCCAATTTTTTTTCCATTCAAACTTATATCCAAACTTACTTGTCCCTCATCCATGCTTAACCAAATAACCTTATTCTTATTCTCATTTACTCTCATCTTACTCCTTTCACCAGCTTCTGCAGTTTCTCACTGGAATCAGCCACCAATGTTGTATCATCGGCGAACAACAACTGACTCACTTCCCAAGCCCTCTCATCTCAGCAGATTGCATACTCGTCCCTCTTTCCAAAACGCTTGCATTCACCTCCCTAACCACCCCATCCATAAACAAATCAAACAACCATGGAGACATCACACACCCCGCCGCAGACCGACCTTCACTGGGAATCAATTACTCTTCTCTCTTCCTACTCGTGCACATGCCTTACGCCTTTGATCAAAACTTCCTCACTGCTTCTAGCAGCTTACTTCCCGCATCATGTATTCGTAAGACCCTCCATAAAGCTTTTCTATTAACTCTAACATATACCTTCTCCGGATCCATAAATGCCACAAAAATTCATCTGTTTTTCTAAGTATTTCACACATATATTCTTCAAAGTAAACACCTGATCCACACATTCTCTATCACTTATAAAATCACACTGCTCCTCCACAATCTGATGTTCTTTACAGGCCTTCACACTCTCAATAGGTACGCTCCCATATAATTTTCCTGGAATACTCAACAAACTTACGCCTCTGTATTATGAAGACTTACCTTTATCACCTTTGTCTTTGCACAATGGCACTATGCATGCATTCCGCCAATCCTCAGGCACTGCACCATGAACCATAGATACATTGAATATCCTGACCAACCAGTCAACAACACAGTCACCCCCGTTTTTAATAAATTTCACTGCAATACCATCCAAGCCCACCGCCTTGCCGGCTCTTATTTTCTGCAAAGCTTTCACTACCTCTTCTCTGTTGACCAAACCATTCTCTCTGATCCTTTCACTTCGCACACCACCTCGACCAACACCCTACATCTACCACTCTATTATGAAACCCATTCAATAAACCTTCAAATTACTAATTCCATCTCCTCACTTCATCACTGCCTGTTATCACTTCTCCCTTGCCCCCTTCACTGATGCTCCCATTTGTTGTCTTGTCGTATGCACGCTATTTGCCTCCTTCCAAAACATCTTTCTTATCTCCCTAAAATTCAATGATTCTTTCTCACCCTAATTCTCATTTGCCCTCTTTTTCAACCCCTGTACTTTCCTCGACCTCCTGCCGCTTTCTCTTATACATCTCCCTGTCACTTGCATTCCTTCCCTGCAAGTATCGTCCAGACGCAGCTCTTTTCTCTTTCACTAATAACTTTACCTCCTCATCCCACCACTCACTGCCCTTTCTAGTCTGCCTACCTCTCACCTTTCTCATGCCTCATGCATCTTTTGCACATGCTATTACACGGAAAGTGTTGCGAGTGGAGGGATGACGAAGCAAAGTTGCTGGTGAAAGAGAGAAGAGAGGTGTATGGGCGGTGCTTACAGGGAAGGACCGCGTATGATTGGAAGATGTACAAGAGAAAACGGCAGGAGGTAAAGTGGAAGGTGCAATGGTTGAAAAAGAGAGCAAATGAGAGTTAGGAAATACGATGTCTTGAAAGGAAGTTGATAGGGGGAGAAGAATAAGAGAATACATGAAAATATCGGTGCAGGTAAAATGAGAGAAAGTGGTGACAGGTAGTGATAACGTGAGATGGTGTGAGTATTTTGAACGACTATCGAATGTGTTTGACGACAGAGAGGCAGACGTAGGATGTTTGATTTGGGGAGGTATGCGAAGTAAGCTCAGCATTATTCTATCATTTATAGCGAGATATTTAATCGTTAATTGTATTTCTAGTTAAAAGAATGATATGAAAATCATATGCAAAGAACAAAGTGAATAAAAACAAGGCGAAAGAGGAGGTAACTGTTATCTTCTTTGCCATGATAAATGTGACCCATTAATGTTAAGGACACAGTTGTATAAAGATTAAGCCTCGAAGAGCATTGCTACTATGCATGAAGAGACATGATGATAAATGTAATTTTTATCTGTCAGTGGGAAAATATCCAATAACATGTGACGAGAATGCAAGACGTCTGTATTAGCGTCTTAGTTGCTGCATACTTTATTTCCAGGATTGTCTAGTGAGTGTGGTTCCTACACTGGAGCCGTGTGATCAGAGTGGCTATCGTAAATCGTGGTTGTTGGACACGTCAATACTGCATTTGGGATCGTGCTATTAACGGCGGTGTCCCACGCCCTCCATGGGATCACCCAATTATCCCATTAGAAAGGAGATTATTGAATTAGCAGTCGAGACCCATTTTTTACCGTCTTACATTACTAGGATGACAAGAAACTTCAAGATTAGGATGTAGGAAAAAAAAACCCTGTTTGCTTGTCTGCCAGACAATGCTGAGCAAATTGTTTGGCTTTAGTTAAGTGTGATCAAAATATTGTTGTCTATTTGGGGATTGTTAACCATATTGTTGTCGCTTTTTTCCTCTAATGCTGAATAAAATGTTGACTTTATTTGATAGCTACGATCATTTCTTATTTCTCTCTCTCTCATTTTTGATAGCAGTGGTGGGAGAAAGTTGGTTTTATGTTGAGTAAAATGTCCTTCGTCGTGGGTGCCTGACGGATACTGATGGATCAACCTCTCCTTTCCCGGTCGAGAAGGAGGGGTTCTTCCCTCGGTATTCCTCCCTGTATCTTCCTCTCTTCCCCCTGCCGTTCATCAACGATTCTGTCTCACTTCAAAATATGATCTGATTGTCTCATACAACGGTGACTCAAATTAACATTTGTTCAACTCGTTCTGAATCCGCTCCATCTTCATCTGTTCGACTTGCTTTCCCCTTTCGTCACAAGTCAACTTCTGTAAACAGATGTTGAATGAAATATCTCAATGGGGAAGGTAAAGCCGGATAGAGTTCAGCGCCACTCACGTCTCTCTCCTGATTTCTTTTTCAAAAACTCATCATCATGATTTCCAGTTGTTTTTCTCTGATGGCTTCCTCGTGCCACGGCCACAGCAGAAGAGGGGAACTTAGTGAGTGTCCCCGTGAAATATAACGTCTTGGGAACATTTCTTTCTAAACATGTTCGCTAATTCCCACGTGAACGAGGTAGCGTCTAGAACAGATGAATGAGCTTTAGAGGATGAAAGATCATGAGAGGCAAGTGTTTTGGGAGCAGCTGCGTGAGTTTGTTAGTAGTTTTGATGCACGAGACCGGGTTATAGTGATGGGTGATTTGAATGCAAAGGTGAGTAATGTGGCAGTTGAGGGAATAATTGGAGCACAAGGGGTCTTCAGTGTTGTGAATGGAAATGGTGAAGAACTTGTAGATTTATGTGCTAAAACAGGACTGGTGATTAGGGATACCTGGTTTAAAAAGAGAGATATACATAAGTATGCGTATGTAAGTAGGAGAGATGGCCAGAGAGCGTTACTGGATTATGTGTTAATTGATAGGCGCGAGAAAGAGAGACTTTTAGATGTTAATGTTCTGAGAGGTACAACTGGAGGGATGTCTGATCATTATCTTGTGGAGGCAAAGATGATGATATGTAGAGGTTTTCAGAAAAGAAGAGAGAATGTTGGGGTGCAGAGAGTGGTGAGAGTAAGTGAGCTTGGGAAGGAGACTTGTATGAGCAAGTACCAAGAGACCCTCAGTACAGAATGAAAAAAGGTGAGAACAAAGGAGGTAAGGGGAGTGGGGGAGAAATGGGATGTATCTAAGGAAGTAGTGATGGCTTGCGCAAAAGATACTTGTGGCATGAGAAGCGTGGGAGGTGGGCAGATTAGAAAGGGTAGTGAGTAGTGGGATAAAGAGGTAAAATCATTAGTGAAAGAGAAGAGAGAGGCATTTGGACGATTTTTGCAGGGAAATAATGCAAATGACTGGGAGATGTATAAAAGAAAGAGGCAGGAGGTCAAGAAAAAAGTGCTAAATGTGAAAAAGAGGGCAAATGCGAGTTAGGGTGAGAGAGTATCGTTAAATTTTAGGGAAAATAAAAAGATGTTTTGGAAGGAGGTAAATAAAGTGAGTAAGACAAGGGAGCAAATGGGGAGGTAATAACGAGTAGTGGTGATGTGAGAAGAAGGAGTGAGTATTTTGAAGGTTTGTTGAATGTGTTTGATGAGAGAGTGGCAAATATAGGGTATTTTAGTCGAGGTGGTGTGCAAAGTGAGAGGGTTAGGGAGAATGATTTGGTAAACAGAGAAGAGGTAATAAAAGATTAGCGGAAGATGAAAGCTGGCAAGACAGCGGGTTTGGATGGTATTGCAGTGGCATTTATTAAAAAGAGGGGGTGACTGTATTGTTGACTGGTTGATAAGGTTATTTAATGTATATATGACTCATGGTGAGGTGCCTGAAGATTGGCGGAATGCTTACATAGTGCCATTGTACAAAGGCAAAGGGGATAAAAGTGAGTGCTCAGAGAACAGAGGTATAAGTTAGTTGAGTATTCCTGGGAAATTATGTGGGAGGGTATTGATTAAGAGGGTGAAGGCCTGAATAGAGCCTCAGAATGGGAAAGACCAGTTTGGTTTGAGAAGTGGTAGAGGATGTGTGGATGAGGCGTTTGCTTTGAAAAATGTATGTGAAAAACACCCACAAAAGCAAATGGATTTGTATGGAGCATTTATGGATCTGGAGAAAACTTATGATAGAGTTGATAGTAATGCTCTGTGGAAGGTATTAAGAATATATGGCGTGAGAGGCAAGTTGTTAGAAGCAGTGAAAAGTTTATATCGAGGTTGTAAGGTTTGTGTACGAATAGGAAGAAAGGAAATTCATTGGTTCTCAGTGAATGTAGGTTTGCGGAAGGGGTGTGTGATGTCTCCATGGTTGTTTGATTTGTTTATGGATGGAATTGTTATGGAGGTGAATGCAAGAGTTTTGGAAACAGGGGCAAGTATGCAGTCTGTTATGCATGAGAGAGATTGAGAAGTGAGTCAGTTGTTGTTTGCTGACGATACAGCACTGGTGGCTGATTTTGGTGAGAGTAAATTTGAATAAGAGCAAGTATATTAGGTACAGTAGGGTTCAGGGACAAGTCAATTGAGAGGTACGTTTGATTGGAGAAAAACTGTAGGAAGTGAAGTGTTTTAGATATCTGGGAGTGTATTCGGAAGCGGATGGAAGCGGGCATATGTATATATATATATATATATATATATATATATATATATATATATATATATATATATATATATATATATATATATATATATATATATATATATATATATATATATATATATATATATATATATATATATATATATATATATATATATATATATATATATGTATATGGGCATGAGAAGAAAGATCATGAGCAGAAGAGGGTGTTTTGAAATGGTTTGGTCACATGGGGAAAGATTGACCAAGAGGATATATGTGTCAGAGGTGGAGGGAACGAGGAGAAGTGGGAGACCAAATTGGAGGTGGAAAGATGGAGTGAAAAAGATTTTGAGTGATCGGGGCCTGAACATGCAGGAGGGTGAAAGGCTTGCAAGGAATAGAGTAAATTGGAACGATGTGGTATACCGGGGTCGACGTGCTGTCAATGGATTGAACAAGGGCATGTGAAGCGTCTGTGGTAAACCATGCAAGGTGTGTGGGGCCTGGATGTGGAAAGGGAGCTGTGGTTTCGGTGTATTATTACATGACAGCTAGAGACTGAGTGTAAACGAATGTGGCCTTTGGTGTTTTTTCCTAGCCCTACCTCGCACACATGAGAGGGGAGGGGGTTGTTATTCCATGTGTGGCGAGGTGGCGATAGGAACAAATAAAGGCAGACAGTATGAATTATGTACATGTGTATATATGTATATGTCTATGTGTGTATATATATGTGTACATTGAGATGTATAGGTATGTATATTGTGCATGTGTGGACATGTATGTATATACATGTGTATGTGGGCGGGTTGGGCCATTCTTTCGTCTGTATATATGTATATATATATATGTATATATACATATACATACATATATGTATATATATGTATATATATGTATATATATATATATATATATATATATATATATATATATATATATATATATATATATATATATATATATATATATATATATATATATATATATATATATATATATATATGTATATATATATATATATATATATATGTATATTCATATATGTATATATATATATATATATATATATACAGACGAAAGAATGGCCCAACCCGCCCACATACACATGTATATACATACATGTCCACACATGCACAATATACATACCTATACATCTCAATGTATACACATGCCTTACATCCTCGATCAAAAACTTTTCACTGCTTCTAACAACTTGCCTCCCACGCCATATATTCTTAATACCTTCCACAGAGCATCTCTATCAACTCTATCATATGCCTTCTCCAGATCCATAAATGCTACATACAAATCCATTTCCTTTTCTACATATTTCTCACATACATTCTTCAAAGCAAACACCTGATCCCAATATCCTCTACCACTTCTGAAACCACACTGCTCTTCCCCAATCTGATGCTCTGTACATGCCTTCATCCTCTCAATCAATACCCTCCCATATAATTTACCAGGAATACTCAACAAACTTATACCTCTGTAATTTGAGCACTCACTTTTATCCCATTTGCCTTTATACAATGGCATTATGCAAGCATTCCGCCAATCCACAGGCACTTCACCATGTTTCATACATACATTAAATAACCTTACCAACCGGTCAACAATACAGTCAACCCCTTTTTTAATAGATTCCACTGCAATACCATCCAAACCCGCTGTCTTGCTAGCTTTCATATTCCGCAAAGCTTTTACTACCTCTTCTCTGTTTACCAAATCATTTTCCCCTACCCTCTCACTTTGCACACCACCTCTGCCAAAACACCCTATATCTGCCACTCTATCATCAAACACATTCAACAAACCTTCAAAATACTCACTCCAACTCCTTCTCACATCACCACTACTTGTTATCACCTCCCCATATGTCTCCTTCACTGAAGTTCCCATTTGTTCCCTTGTCTTTAGCACTTTATTCACCTCCGTCCAAAACATCTTTTTATTCTCCCTAAAATTTAATGATACTCTCACCCCAACCCTCATTTGTCCTCTTTTTGACCTCTTGCACCTTTCTCTTGACATCTTGCCTCTTTCTTTTATACATCTCCCAGTCATTTGCATTATTTCCCTGCAAAAATCGTCCAAATGCCTCTCTCTTGTCTTTCCTAATAATCTTACTTCTTCATCCCACCACTCACTCCCCTTTCTAATCTGCCCACCTCCCACGCTTCTCATGCCACAAGCATCTTTTGCGCAAGCCATCACTGCTTCCCTAAATACATCCTATTCCTCCCCCACTCCCCTTACCTCCTTTGTTCTCACCTTTTTTCATTCTGTACTCAGTCTCTCCTGGTACTTCCTCACACAAGTCTCCTTCCAAAGCTCACTTACTCTTACCACTTATATTCATACTGTTCGCCATTCCCCGTTTTAGCGAGGTGCGTTAAGAACAGAAGACTGAGCCGTTGAGGGAAATCATCGCTTGGCCCCCTTCTCTGTTCCTTCTTTTGTAAAATTTAAATCGAGAGGGGAGGATTTCCAGCCCCCCGATCCCTCCCCTTTTAGTCGCCTTCTACCACACGCAGGGAATACGTGGGAAGCATTCTTTCTCCTATATCCCCCGGGATAATGTACATATATACATATATGAAAACGATTCATTCATGGGCGAGAAGGATCTAAGCCCAATCCTACTGGACCACAAGGAGGAGACATTAGCTCCTCAGCTTAAACTAGCCAGTGGTCCATAGGATCTCCGTCACATCTCGCGACCTGAGAGACTAGAGATACCACGCCCCCGCACTGGTCGTAGTTCGCATGAAATCATTACTCCAACACTTCGGTAAAGTTTATATGTCTTGATTATGCACTGGACACATGGAACAGATAACAACGGTTTATCTATTGGCGAGAAGGAATCAACGATTCTGAGTGGCATCCTCCACGCTCAGAAGTAATACAGAATTCATTTATATTTTTCATCATGCGTTAAGTCGAGCAACATTCTTTGTCCTTCAGGATAACGTTGGAACCAGCTGGCTTGGGTGAGTCAGGGAATGACCCGGCGTTGTCATGGAGCTGGGCTCTGAGTCTTGAAATACCTTAGAGTAACTAACTCTTCCTCTCCCATCAAGTTAAACCAACTTTTGCAAGCACTACAGTGAGGTGCTGAGCCTCTCAAACATGTACCTTTGTTTTCAGTGGCGACAAAAGAAAAATCTTTTCCAGTCTAAAGATTATCTCGAGGACAATGAGCCCGGGGTTAGGATGGTCCCAAACCTCATCATCTGAGGTCAGCTGGAGGAGGTCTGCGTCATGAACCCTTCACACAGTAAGGTGGCGAGGTAGATGATGTACTTGACACATGTAGAGATGGTCAGTTGTGGTGCTGGAGATAAAGTTCGCTTCATATGTCACGTAGGCACCAACGACGTACTCAAGGAGAGGCTGGAGGAGTTTTGGGATGAATATCACCAACGTTTTCATTACCATCGAAACAAAACCTGATACGTTCACATTACAGTATTACTGTCTGGGATCGGCACCGGGAACACCATCATTATGGCGTTCAGTGGTAAAGCAAGAGAACATTTTTTTTTTTCAGGAGTTGCATCCGTGAACTAGAGGCATCATTCATGCAAGCAGCCAGGTATAGTTAAGATGAACGAGCTACACCCGAACGAACTTGGAGGTGCGCACTTTGGCAGACCGAAAAAAAAACAAAAAACCACGCAGCCATTGTGGAGCAGGCCTAACCCTTCCGTAAATATTTTTCAAAAGTTTTTGTCATAAATCAGAAACTTTTGTGTTCATCCTGTCACTACACAACAATCTTGTTTAGAGGTAGAAACAAATGCATTTGAAGATAATTAGGACAGGATTGGTAAATCTAAATCTTGATTAGATGTCAAAAATAGATATTCCTTTGCCGAATAATCTGATGGTGATCTGCGCTGCCACTTAGCTGGTGGTGGTTAGTGGGTCCATATAGCTGGTTGTGATTGGCGAAGACATTTCCTGGTGGTGATCGGTGGGTACACATAGCTGGAAGTGACTGGCGAGGACATTAAGCTGGTGGTGATCGATGTGGCCTCTTAGCTGGTGGTGACTAGCGCCACCGCCTCTCCGGTGGTGTTCTACGTGGCCACCTGGCCGGTGGTAATCCGCGTGGCCATCTAACCGGTGGTAATCCGCGTGGCCACCTAGCCGGTGGTGATCCTCGTGGCCACCTGGCCGGTGGTGATCCTCGTGGCCACCTAGCCGGTGGTGATCCACTTGGCCACCTGGCCGATGGTGACCTGCCTGGCCACCTAGCCGGTGGTGATCCACGTGGCCACCTGGCCGATGGTGACCTGCCTGGCCACCTAGCCGGTGGTGATCCGCGTGGCCACCTAGCCGGTGGTGATCTGTGTAGCCAGTTAGCTGGTGGTGATCGGCACGGCCACCAAGCTGATGGTGATCGGCACGCAGGTATCAAAAGCGACCGCCAGGGGTAGCGGAGGCGTGGTATAATTCAGCGTAAGACAGTTGGACCAAGTGGGTGGTGCACGCGCACTGTGGTATACTTCCATCTCCCGCACCCAGCTAGGAGGTGACGGGGAGGGGAGGGTTGGAGACATGGGAAGGATGGGACAGGGGGGATAGTCATGGAGTGAGAGAAGGGGGGGGGGTGTTGTGATGGGATAAATGGGAAAGAATAAAGGGAGGCTGGAAAAGAGGATGACTTTGGTCTCTGGAGTGGGTAGGAATAGGGAACGGTGGATGTATGAAAGCACACGGGAAACAGGTAACGAAAGATCTGATAATCGTTGACGAGCGTATCTCTTGGAGGACATAAACGATATCTCACATTACAAATCTAAATAGATGGAGACAGGGTAGTAAACCAGAAGGAGAGGGACGTGGTGTGAGGGAGAAGGAGATGGAGGGAGAAGGTGGGTAGAAGGCGCCTCGTGAAGGGTGAAGGGAGACGCGGTATTGTGGATGAGACCTTGTGAGGTCAGGGAACCTGGGAGGTGAGGATACAGGGGTCAGGGGGAGACGGACGAGGGCGGGTGGCGTTCAGGAGGAAGGCGAGGCGATTTAGACGAACACAAGAGGGTGGAAGGGGCGTTGGAATAACAAGTAGGGAGTGAAGGGCAGAGACTGAGGACCGTGGCAGATGAAGAGTAAAGGTGGGCGACAGGGAAAATGGAGTAAATGTGCCGTAAAGACCAAGCTAGAGTAAAGACAGAAGTGGAGTAAAGTTAGAAGTGAAGTAAAGAAAATGAGTGAAAAAAGAGGTATATCAGAGCCGAAAGAGAGTGGGGGTCGAGATATAGTAAAAAGGAGAGGTTGAGTAAGACCAGTGGGAGAATATAGAATGGGACATAACAAAGGACGGGTTGAATATCCCAGTTACGTGATTCAATGGAAAATGTGGAAAGACATCGAGCGGAGCAGTTAGTGAGCGGGAAATAGTATGGGGCAGTGTTGGGGTGAGCAGCGAGACGCGTAGTGAAGGAAATTGCGTGGATGGAATCAGGCTGGAACTAAGAAAATGGAATCACCAGAGGCTAGCAGAAAAACCATAAATTGAAGAACTCTCAGAGGGGAACAGACTGAAGTGACTGAGGGATGAATGTTAGAAAGAGTTTAGAAAAAGAGGCGTCAGGATCACCAGCGAAAATATGTATACGTCGTGAGTTGAAAGCTTATAAATGGGGGAATGGAAATGGGGAGGCTGTGGGGCCATGAACCCCACCACAAGAGGGAGAAGTGTCAGTCTTGGGAGAGACATCCCTTAAGGGGTAAACACGGTCGTAGGGCCACTATTGTAAATGGGTAAAATAAGAAGTTGAAGAAGTGTCAATAGGAAGAGTCACCTTCTGAGGGGGGACAGTAAAAACAAAGCGGGATCTTCCTTCTCCAATAAGAATACTATATCAACCCGAGACTGAAGACCAGAGACAATGTAAAGAAAACGGAAGGTAATGTAAGGCAACGGCCATCAACGGTGGAGAGAGAGAGAGAGAGACCCACTAGAGCGGAGGTTAAGGCGCGTGTGACTTAACAAGTTTAAGATAGCAGGGCACCTGGCTCGCCCTGCCTGCACGCTCCCAACATCTAATTAATTTTCTGGCCGTTCTCATCAGCCGTCTGATTAATTGAATAATGCATGTGGCGACTGGACGTTCACGAGAGGAACCAACAACAGCGGGTAATTCCATCTCATATAATCTTGACCTTATTAAGATAAGGATCCTAATGCAATAAGGATATATTTTCATCTTTATCCGTATAACGTTAATTAATATTTTCATAGCGTTCTTATTAGATTTAAGGATTATTTATGCTTACCTTATCTTACAAAATCATTTATGTATTTCATTTTGGCTCTCAAGGTCATTTTCGTGTGTTGAAATAATGTTTCTACCACCTGAAGATTCTTACCGTCTGTGCATTACCATATGTGCATAATGTACCATCTGTGCATTAACATATGTACATAATGTACCATCTGCGCGTTTACATGTGCATAATGTACCATCTCTGCATAACCATAAGGGCATAATGTACCAACTGTGCAAATCGTACCGTCTCTGTGCACAATATACACACTGTACCATATATACGTACCGTACCATCTGTACATACTGTACCATCCGTGAATATTCTATAATCTGAACACGCTGCACCGTCTGTTCATACTGTACAATATGTAAACAATGTACCACCTGGGAACACTCTATCATATCATCTGCTAATACTGTACCTTCTGTACATGTTGTACCATCTGTGAACACTACCATCTACATACGCTGTACCATCTGTGAACATCGTACCACCTGTATATATTGCACCATCTGTACCTACTGCACCATCTGTACTTATTTTATCATCTGTAAATACTGTGCTATGTGTACATATTTTACCACCTACTCAAATCGTACCGTCTCTACATTCTGTACCTTCTGTTCATATTGTACTATTCATACACACTGTACAGTATGTACATATTGTACCATTTACACACATTGTACCATCGGTATATTTTATAGTAACTGTGAACATTGCACTACATGAACTGATGTTTCTTGTATTATATATCTTTGTACTTCATGTATATCAATTACACTCAGACGTTAACATTTTACACGTAGACCAGGACGTCATATAGAGCTAGTGTGTTCTGATATAAAGGAATCCCGTCTAACTGTATGGATATAGCAAGAGCACTACGTAGACAGTGGCTTTTGTGAGGGAAGCTATTGCAGAATCCCTGAGCTAGCCCTCCATTCAGAGATCTGAACCCCCTCCCAGTCATTACACTTCTGTATAAGGTAAAGATATATATGTATAAACATCTTCTGCCTATCTGCTTCTCATTCAGGAGGAGATAGCGAGGGGTGGAAGAGATAGCGAGGGTGGCATAGATAGCGAGGGGTGGCAGAGATAGCGAGGGGTGGCAGAGATAGCGAGGGGTGGCAGAAATATGTGGTATCAAGAAGAGCCTCACAGCGGATGTCGGCCGAGCGGCCAAAGTGTCCCTCGACGCTATTATGGCCATCCACATAACTCACTCTCACGTTGTAAACTTTAGCCATATATCAACAGCAAACGGCGCGGCAACAACTCGTCCCTGGAGTCCAGGGTTGTAGAGGGATGTTGTAGGAGGGAGGGAGGGAAGGAGGTCCCAAGGAGAGGGGGGAAGAGTCGAGGGCGGGGGAGATGTAGTGGTGAGGGACATGGTGACAAGGAAGGATGGAGACGAAGGGTGACTTTGAGAAGTTGTCTGGGTCAACATGGGTCGTTATATACCTTTCGCAAGTAGTCTTGTTAAAAGCTTCTGGCTTGAAAGGGGTCGTTCCTGTCCATGTTACTGAGTGTAGCGCAGGTGTCGTGGATAACACCTTAACCATTTTGGAAAGGTGTCCTAGGTTTTAGAGAGAGAGAGAGAGAGAGAGAGAGAGAGAGAGAGGTGGAGGGGCAAGAGCTACATTCATTTTGCTTTATTCCCGTTTCGAGATATGCTCCTCCCAGCATCTGCAATTACAAATGCAATAAATCAGCACATTGAATATAATAAAGCAAATCACATCTACAGTGAACATTAACATGTACAACAATATATATATATATATATATATATATATATATATATATATATATATATATATATATATATATATATATATATATATATATATGTGTGTGTGTGTGTGTGTGTGTGAGTATATAATATTAGTTTGTTGCCTTCCTTCTTAGCGGCCAGACGTGCCTGTGTTCTGTTGCATGATAGTTTAGATCGCATCTGATGACCTTCCTGTTGTGATTCTTCAATAGTCTACCATTGCATCTTTTAAACCAGAACAGTTATGTGTGTTTCTAAATGTTATTTATGTTTCACAGGTAGTTGTGTTATAGATTGTCCCGAAAAAGAGTAAAATATTCCTTTATGTCTCAAGTACTCTGGATACGCTGCACGTTATTGTGTTACCATGGAAAGCTTTGGAAAGCCAGAGGTAAAAGATGGTGCTTTTCATATAGAACTTCTCTCCTTTTCTAAAGGTTTTATGACAACCTTTGTTACTATGGGGCTGAAAAGTGCTATCAACTGAGGCGTAAAGAAATGTAAAGGGGGAAAATAGATCTCGAGGTCACTTGAACTGATGAAATACAGCACCACAGAGGAAACACGGCACCACAGAGGAAACACGGCACCACAAAGGAAACACGGAACCACAGAGGAAACACGGAACCACAGAGGAAACACAGCACCACAGAGGAAACACAGCACCACAGAGGAAACACAGTACCACAGAGGAAACACGGCACCACAGAGGAAACACGGAACCACAGAGGAAACACGGCACCACAGAGGAAACACGGAACCACAGAGGAAACACAGCACCACAGAGGAAACACGGCACCTCAGAGGAAACACGGCACCACAGAGGAAACACGGCACCACAGAGGAAACACGGCACCACAGAGGAAACACAGCACCGCAGAGGAAATACGGCACCACAGAGGAAACACAGCACCACAGAGGAAACACGGCACCACAGAGGAAACACGGCACCACAGAGGAAACACGGCACCACAGAGGAAACACGGCACCACAGAGGAAACACGGCACCACAGAGGAAACACGGCACCACAGAGGAAACACGGCACCACAGAGGAAACACGGCACCACAGAGGAAACACGGCACCACAGAGGAAACACGGCACCACAGAGGAAACACAGCACCGCAGAGGAAATACGGCACCACAGAGGAAACACAGCACCACAGAGGAAACACAGCACCACAGAGGAAACACGGCACCACAGAGGAAACACAGCACCACATAGGAAACACGGCACCACAGAGGAAACACGGCACCACAGAGGAAACACGGCACCACAGAGGAAACAGTACCACAGAGGAAACACAGCACCACAGAGGAAACACAGCACCACAGAGGAAACGCAGCACCACAGAGGAAACACAGCACCACAGAGGAAACACAGCCCCACAGAGGAAACACAGCACCACAGAGGAAACACAGCACCACAGAGGAAACACGGCACCACAGAGGAAACACGGCACCACAGAGGAAACACGGCACCACAGAGGAAACACGGCACCACAGAGGAAACAGTACCACAGAGGAAACACAGCACCACAGAGGAAACACGGCACCACAGAGGAAACACGGCACCACAGAGGAAACACAGCACCACAGAGGAAACACAGCCCCACAGAGGAAACACGGCACCATAGAGGAAACACGGCACCACAGAGGAAACACGGAACCACAGAGGAAACACAGCACCACAGAGGAAACACGGCACCACAGAGGAAACACGGCACCACAGAGGAACCACAGCACCACAGAAGAAACACGTAAGGACCTTGGTCAGTATTCCTGGAGGTTCGGTGGCCTACAATTTCGGACGTCTTCTAAGATTTGTTTTCTACAGTTTAGATTTTCTCTTTGCTGTTCCGACATGCTGGTAGATCAGTAAAGTTGTGTGTGCAGTGGGAACTTAGATATCCAATGTTACAGTGACTTGTGATGGTTTTTACTTATAAGTTCTACGCAAAGAGGCGGACTCTGGGGAACTGATGAAATCACTGCTCTAATGTACATGGGTAGATGTCCTTCAGCCAGCTTGCCGAAAGCATCAGGGAGGGAGAAAACAGTCGGGAAGCTGCTCTGTGGGTGTCAAAACACAATTACAGGAAAACCGACCCTTCCAAGCTGAGCGGCGTTGGTGCTAAACCCTTTACACGTTTGCCTTCTCTGCCAGTGACGACAACAGATTCGTCTCAGACTTTTAATCATGTCGAAGACAACGAACTCAAGGTCGTCGGTGACACCATGACCCCTGGCTACCTGGATGAATTCTACCTAACAATAAAAAGGTTTGCCCTCCAGGCGCCAGGGTAGATTTGCTGATGTTGTGAAGGTGTTTTGTGGTACTACCGACGTACTGAAGGAGAGATCAGATGAGCTACTGAAAGAGTGTCGACAGGTTTATCGACGTTTTCGTGACAAAACTATAAACATTAGCATTCCTGGAGCACTTCCCGGGATCAGCACTAGGATCACCTTCGTCAGTAAGGTATTCAGTCTCAGTGATAGACCAATGAATCTTTGTGTCCAGGAGGGAGTTTGATTCATAGATATTTGGCAACGTTTTCACATGCGATCTGATATGTTCGCGAAAGGTGGACTAACCTGAATGAACTGGGAGTTGCAAGTTTTGTATGGTTATCTAAAACGCAGCCCGGATGGAGCAGACCCAACCCACTCCATAAATACTTATCGAAACAAGTCTCAGTCACATATCACTATACATCATGTTGACGTACAAAACATTCACAACAAATCTGTAGATTTAGAGACAACTGCACAAGATGGAAATTATGATACGACTGATTAAGAGAATCTTGGTTAGGTATGAACAAATGCCTAATATGCAATTCCAGTGAACATTTTATTTTTTTTTTTTTTCTTTTTTTTATACTTTGTCGCTGTCTCCCGCGTTTGCGAGGTAGCGCAAGGAAACAGACGAAAGAAATGGCCCCCCCCCCATACACATGTACATACACACGTCCACACACGCAAATATACATACCCACACAGCTCTCCATGGTTCACCCCAGACGCCTCACATGCCCTGATTCAATCCACTGACAGCACGTCAACCCCTGTATACCACATGACTCCAATTCACTCTATTCCTTGCCCTCCTTTCACCCTCCTGCATGTTCAGGCCCCGATCACACAAAATCTTTTTCACTCCATCTTTCCACCTCCAATTTGGTCTCCCTCTTCTCCTCGTTCCCTCCACCTCCGACACATATATCCTCTTGGTCAATCTCTCCTCACTCATTCTCTCCATGTGCCCAAACCATTTCAAAACACCCTCTTCTGCTCTTTCAACCACGCTCTTTTTATTTCCACACATCTCTCTTACCCTTACGTTACTTACTCGATCAAACCACCTCACACCACACATTGTCCTCAAACATCTCATTTCCAGCACATCCATCCTCCTGCGCACATCTCTATCCATAGCCCACGCCTCGCAACCATACAACATTGTTGGAACCACTATTCCCTCAAACATACCCATTTTTGCTTTCCGAGATAATGTTCTCGACTTCCACACATTTTTCAAGGCTCCCAAAATTTTCGCCCCCTCCCCCACCCTATGATCCACTTCCGCTTCCATGGTTCCATCCGCTGACAGATCCACTCCCAGATATCTAAAACACTTCACTTCCTCCAGTTTTTCTCCATTCAAACTCACCTCCCAATTGACTTGACCCTCACCCCTACTGTACCTAATAACCTTGCTCTTATTCACATTTACTCTCAACTTTCTTCTTCCACACACTTTACCAAACTCAGTCACCAGCTTCTGCAGTTTCTCACATGAATCAGCCACCAGCGCTGTATCATCAGCGAACAACAACTGACTCACTTCCCAAGCTCTCTCATCCCCAACAGACTTCATACTTGCCCCTCTTTCCAGGACTCTTGCATTTACCTCCCTTACAACCCCATCCATAAACAAATTAAACAACCATGGAGACATCACACACCCCTGCCGCAAACCTACATTCACTGAGAACCAATCACTTTCCTCTCTTCCTACACGTAAACATGCCTTACATCCTCGATAAAAACTTTTCACTGCTTCTAACAACTTGCCTCCAACACCATATATTCTTAATACCTTCCACAGAGCATCTCTATCAACTCTATCATATGCCTTCTCCAGATCCATAAATGCTACATACAAATCCATTTGCTTTTCTAAGTATTTCTCACATACATTCTTCAAAGCAAACACCTGATCCACACATCCTCTACCACTTCTGAAACCGCACTGCTCTTCCCCAATCTGATGCTCTGTATATGCCTTCACCCTCTCAATCAATACCCTCCCATATAATTTACCAGGAATACTCAACAAACTTATACCTCTGTAATTTGAGCACTCACTCTTATCCCCTTTGCCTTTGTACAATGGCACTATGCACGCATTCCGCCAATCCTCAGGCACCTCACCATGAGTCATACATACATTAAATAACCTTACCAACCAGTCAACAATACAGTCACCCCCTTTTTTAATAAATTCCACTGCAATACCATCCAAACCTGCTGCCTTGCCGGCTTTCATCTTCCGCAAAGCTTTTACTACCTCTTCTCTGTTTACCAAATCATTTTCCCTAACCCTCTCACTTTGCACACCACCTCGACCAAAACACCCTATATCTGCCACTCTGTCATCAGACACATTCAACAAACCTTCAAAATACTCATTCCATCTCCTTCTCACATCACCGCTACTTGTTATCACCTCCCCATTTACGCCCTTCACTGAAGTTCCCATTTGCTCCCTTGTCTTACGCACCCTATTTACCTCCTTCCAGAACATCTTTTTATTCTCCCTAAAATTTACTGATAGTCTCTCACCCCAACTCTCATTTGCCCTTTTTTTCACCTCTTGCACCTTTCTCTTGACCTCCTGTCTCTTTCTTTTATACTTCTCCCACTCAATTGCATTTTTTCCCTGCAAAAATCGTCCAAATGCCTCTCTCTTCTCTTTCACTAATACTCTTACTTCTTCATCCCACCACTCACTACCCTTTCTAAACAGCCCCCCTCCCACTCTTCTCATGCCACAAGCATCTTTTGCGCAATCCATCACTGATTCCCTAAATACATCCCATTCCTCCCCCACTCCCCTTACTTCCATTGTTCTCACCTTTTTCCATTTTGTACACAGTCTCTCCTGGTACTTCCCCACACAGGTCTCCTTCCCAAGCTCACTCACTCTCACCACCTTCTTCACCCCAACATTCACTCCTCTTTTCTGAAAACCCATACTAATCTTCACCTTAGCCTCCACAAGATAATGATCGGACATCCCTCCAGTTGCACCTCTCAGCACATTAACATCCAAAAGTCTCTCTTTCGCACGCCTGTCAATTAACACGTAATCCAATAACGCTCTCTGGCCATCTCTCCTACTTACATAAGTATACTTATGTATATCTCGCTTTTTAAACCAGGTATTCCCAATCATCAGTCCTTTTTCAGCACATAAATCTACAAGCTCTTCACCATTTCCATTTACAACACTGAACACCCCATGCATACCAATTATTCCCTCAACTGCCACATTACTCACCTTTGCATTCAAATCACCCATCACTATAACCCGGTCTCGTGCATCAAAACCGCTAACACACTCATTCAGCTGCTCCCAAAACACTTGCCTCTCATGATCTTTCTTCTCATGCCCAGGTGCATATGCACCAATAATCACCCACCTCTCTCCATCAACTTTCAATTTTACCCATATTAATCGAGAATTTACTTTCTTACATTCTATCACATACTCCCACAACTCCTGCTTCAGGAGTATTGCTACTCCTTCCCTTGCTCTTGTCCTCTCACTAACCCCTGACTTCACTCCCCAGACATTTCCAAACCACTCTTCCCCTTTACCCTTGAGCTTCGTTTCACTCAGAGCCAAAACATCCAGGTTCCTTTCCTCAAACATACTACCTATCTCTCCTTTTTTCACATCTTGGTTACATCCACACACATTTAGGCACCCCACTCTGAGCCTTCGAGGAGGATGATCACTCCCCGCGTGACTCCTTCTTCTGTTTCCCATTTTAGAAAGTTAATACAAGGAGGGGAGGATTTCCGGCCCCCCGCTCCCGTCCCCTCTAGTCGCTTTCTACGACACGCGAGGAATACGTGGGAAGTATTCTTTCACCCCTATCCCCAGGGATAATATACATATATATATATACATATACACACACACACACACACACACACACATACACACACACACACACACATACATATATATACATATGAAAAATGTAAGAAACAATTTAGAAAACAAACTTTTAGCTTGAAATGAATGAAAAAAAATGAATGTCACATAATGGTTCAACCTCTGGCTATGGAAAAAGGAAATGTACAATTTATTCACACAAACGTCAATAGCAGTTCTCATCAATTTCACCACTGTATCAATAAGCTTCAATGTCTAAGCTACATTTTTCTCCAACTTCACTATTTTCTTGTCAAAAACACCATGCATGAAAACTATCACTCCATTAACATTTTATCATGATAATGATAAGGGAAATAAAGCAGGCGGTGTTGTCTTTCTCTCTGTTAAAGCTCATCTTGATTCTGTGATGAATAATGTTGTAGCCGTTCATAATATTGACTCCATTATTTTAGAAATTACATATAAGCATCGAACATAACAGTATGGCCAATCTATTTAACCCTCAGCCCCCACCAAACCACCCATCCCCACCCAACACACACGCCAGAGGTAGACTCAAGACCTTCCGGTCAGTTATCAGAAACCTGTAATGTAAAAGGTCTGATCACAGAGAGAGATATCAAGATACCAATATCTAAATGGGAAGATTTTCTTTCTAGTAGCTACGGGCGTGGTCTCTACCTAGATTTGCTTGATGGTGCCATAATCCAATTATTTGACTGCCGCACCGAGATGATAATAGTCTAGCTAAGAAACGATGGAAGGTGAAGTGAGTCATAAGATGCGTGAGGGGGGGACAGGTCCTGAGCGCACTGAGGGACGTTTGGAAAGAGAGATCACTGTCTTTAAGGGCAAAGATGAGTGTGCTTGATGGTATTTTGTTTTACGCCAGCTGAGACGGCACGAGCATATGAGGCCCTAAGTGAGGTCATCCCATATATATATATATATATATATATATATATATATATATATATATATATATATATATATATATATATATATATATATACCCTAGACTGAGCTAGTTACCCATTTCATCGACCATCCCTCAAGGGTGGATGAACAGTTGGGTTGACTGTGGACCGACTGCTGCAACTAAGATTCGAACCTATGAACGGACCGTGAATGCGTCACGGTCAGTAATGCTAACCGCTACACCACGGGAGTTCAAGTAGTATAACATAGCAGTCCCGTCGATGCTGTATGGATGCTTTATGCAAAAATGTAAAGAAAAAGTTAGAAAGGAAATGTGAGGACAAAATGTGACATGAGGAGGGTTGATCGAGTAGGAAATAATGGTAGTAAGAGGAGTATGTATGTAGAGGAGAACTGAAGAGGGTGTGTTGGTTTGGACATATGGAGAGAATGAATGAGGAGAGAATGACTAAGACGGTATACATATCCAAAGTGGAGGAAGCAAGGGGACGGAGGAAACGAAGAGGAAGGTAAAAGGATAGAGTGAAGGTTCCGGGCCTGAACCTGCAGAAGGGTGTAAGGCATGCAAGGAATAGAGAGAATGGCTTTGTGGTATACGAGGGTCGAAATGATGTCAATAGGCTAAACTAGAGCATATGAAGCGTTCGAGCAAAACACGAAATGCTTTGCTGGGTCTGGTTGTGGATAAGGGGTGTCATTCCATTATACATGGCAGCTAGAGAGTGGGTGTAAACGAATGAGGCCATTTTTTTCGTCTGGTCCGGACGCTATCGCTGTAAATGGCGAGCATGTTTGAAAAATACAAAGAAATACATATATAAATAGGTTTTACTGAGCTCCTCCTGCAGGAGGTTACACCTTGGGTGAAAAGTCACCTCTGGTGAAGTTGCTGTATCACTGGGAGGACAGTCTCGCCAAAGAACTCTTCCCAAAGAGGTCCAGAGAACCTGGTGAACACCAGGACTCTCTGTAAGAAAGATGGATGTCCTGGGGAGAACAAGGCTAAAGACCGGATGGAGATACACCCTAACCGCTCAAGGTAAGCTCCCAGCAAGGATCTTTACTGCACTTGTTACTATCTCGGAAAAAATATATATTGACAATAAATCTACATTTATTTTTATTCTTTACTGAGATGCATAACGACGAGTTGTAACGCCTTAAGACTGTGTGTATAAGTTTAAAGAGAACGTTTGTGGCCAGTAATGTTAACCTTCTATACCACCTATCACATGTGCCTGGTAATGTTCCGGGTATTGTCAGATCTTGATATATGGCCACGCACACGCCACCTGTAAGTTCCCGGGGACGACAGTGTGGGGGAGGATACTATGGTGAGGGCCGCCCGTCCTTTGTATTGGTCCTGGACCCGCCGGCCGTTATGCAACGAAATCCGTATCTTCAATCTGATGTTGACCATACCCGGCAGGATTGATGGAGGCAAGAATACGCTCACTTCAAAGATGGACTGAGATTCGAGCACATTCAATGAAGTTGCTTTACTTCTGTGTCGGGATAAGGGTTCGAGATGAACGTAAATCCGCTCGAGGGTATTTGTAGATGTTTATGATGGCGAGTGCTTCAGGCGATGGTAAATTGTTCGAGACAGTCTCAGTATAAAAGCTTCGTACTAGCGACCTCAGCTTCATTATACAGACAGACTCGACCAACGTTCTCATCTTAAATCACAACAAATTCTTCCACTGGTTTAAGCCCATGATATAGCAAAGTTATGTGATTGACAAGTATAGAATATAGAAAACGTTTGTACTTGTGCAAGATTACAACATAATAAATTGGTCCACTGATGTGGTCTTACAACATAGCTCATTCTTCTACCAGTATAATCTTACGACCTTGCAAATGTGTAGGTTTACGACGCAGCAAATTCTTTCACTAGCGTAGGTTTACGACGTAGTAAATTCTTTCGCTAGTGTAGGTTTACGACACAGCATGTATTTCTTATCATCATGATCCGGTGGCACAATACACGCCTCTATCACTATGACCTTATAACATATCAAACCACTCCTGTAACGTCAGATTATGACACATCAAACCTCTCCTATAACGTCAGATTATGACACATCAAACCTCTCCGTAAGCAGATTATGACACACCAAACCACTCCTTAACGTCAGATTATGACACATCAAACCTCTCCCGTAACGTCAGATTATGACACATCAAACCTCTCCTGTAACGTCAGATTATGACACATCAAACCACTCCTGTAACGTCAGATTATGACACACCAAACCACTCCTGTAACGTCAGATTATGACACGTCAAACCTCTCCCGTAACGTCAGATTATGACACATCAAACTCTTCCTTGAACTCATACCTCCCGTAACGTCAGATTATGACACCAACTCGAACCATTAACACTCAACCTCCTGTAACGTCAGATTATGACACATCAAACCACTCCCTTAACGTCAGATTATGACACATCAAACCTTTCCTGTAACGACAGATTATGACACATCAAACCACCCTGTAACGTCAGATTATGACACATCAAACCACCCTGTAACGTCAGATTATGACACATCAAACCACCCTGTAACGTCAGATTATGACACACCAAACCACTCCTGTAGCGTCGGATTATAACACATTAAACTCTTCCTGTAACGTCAGATTATGACACATCAAACGCCCCTAACACAGCGATTTTACAGTCCACCAAAATCTTCCAGTAATGTCAGCTTAGAAAATTAAGAGGTATTTTTTTCAGAGACGAACTCAGTGGACCAATAGATTCCAGTTCTATCGACAAGCGACAGAAAATAAAAAGAAATAGTCCTTTGATTATTTCAGCTCACACATCAGAGTCGGAATATGTGTTCCGCACGTTACAACTCCCTATTGAATATGGATGGACACAACACTGTGTTCTAAAATGATTTACCAAAAGTTCCATATCAAGAAAAGTAGAACACATACAGGTAACTAATGAAGGTGGATCATAAGTCGACAAAGTAGGTTAACCACCTGTTAAGAGCCTCACCCGAACCTGGCAATGATTCACATGATGCCGGGCGAGCCATACATAGACTTTATACCAATATTTTCTACTATGGTTTCATTTATCTTCTCCATCCGGTCAGTCCCTCCATTATAACCGAGCAAATCCGGTTCGCTCCCGTTATGGATAGTGTGAGCGCTTCAGGCGATGGAGAACTGTTTGAGACAGCCTCAGTATAGAACCCTCGCGCTGGTGTTTACTGGGCGATGGCTTTCCTTGAGAGGGAAACAGAGCCGAACATGAGTAAAAGGTAAATATTATAACTTACAGCCCGGGCGTTGACGTGGGGTTCAGAGCTATTCTGTGTACGAGCGTTGTTCTGTCATGAATGTAGATGATATCTGCCTCCACTGTTGAGCTACAGCATCGTTCCTGTAGCTCTGAGTCTCACTGGGTGTAAGTTGTGGCCTCGGATCTCATTGGACTTGAGTGACAGCAGAAAATCTACAATTACTGACCTATTCAATCAGCGTTACAAGTCAGATACCCTGAGTTGTGTTTCAGATTACATGGCTACTTAGGATGCCATCACTGAAAACACTTGTGAATCAGCCGGGTCTGGAGCCGCTACCTGACCAGTACTAACAAAAGCCTTCCCATCATGGGTTTTATTCAGCGTGGTGCTGGCCTCTCATAATCTCTACCTCCGGCAAAAGTTACAACGAAGACAAAATTTACGCAAATCCATTTCATGGAAGGCAATCATCTTCTATATGGGATTAATCAATCCTTATGTATTTTATCTGGTCCCTTTGATTAGAACTTTGTACCGGGCACCCTTCAGTGCATGGAAATAGTGCTTAACCAATCTTTCTCCAATCTCTGGGGTTGAAGCAAATCTAGACTCTAACCATTCAGCATATAGAGACTAGATCCCATATGTACCACGTTCACCTCTCTGAAAGCATCAAACAGGCCTCAGACTTTGGGAGCGGAACATGTTCACCAGACTCTCGTCAGGTTTGATCCTTTTTATTAGCTAATCGATCAAAGGCGCGGCTGAACTAATGCATCCCGGCAGAGCATCACGCCGGCCAGGATTGATCACATACACCGAGATGAGCGCATCCCCGACAAAGTGATTAATCTACCCTTAATATCAGACGATTAAGGATGAAATTGGATGTTGCTGCACGTATGTAAATCAGCCCCAGTGTTAATCTTGAACACACTGTGAGATAAAGGGGATTTTAAGTCGAATTAATGAAACTTTTGACGGAACGTAATTGCCAGGATCCGTCAAGGCCTGCCTGGTTAAGAAGGTGTGATACGTCGCGATCAACTGCGTATCAGCCATTAGATACGCTCTCCGGATGGTGGCTTGTGTTTGATCAGGACCAATGAGAGTCCCGTCAGAATGAATCATAATCAAACCCTCAAATGGAAAAGGAGAATGAGTGGTTGACAACCGTCCGAGGAATCTATAATCATTTCTCTTACTTCTCAATACAGAGCTGCACCTGGTACACAAACGAAAACGGGAATCATTCTCTTCTACATATGTAAGCGACCTTTGACCTACCATTAATTTTAATATTATATATATACTTATATGTATATATATGTATATATATATATATATATATATATATATATATATATATATATATATATATATATATATATATATATATATATATATATATATATATATATATATATATATATGTATATATAGATATATATACATATATATATATCTTTTTCTTTCTTTCATACTATTCGCCATTTCCCGCATTAGCGAGGTAGCGTTGAGAACAGAGGACTGGGCCCTTGAGGGAATATCCTCACCTGGGCCCCTTCTCTGTTCCCTCTTTTGGAAAATTAAAAAAAAAAAAAAAAAAAAGTGAGAGGGGAGGATTTCCAGCCCCCCGCTCCCATATATATATATATATATATATATATATATATATATATATATATATATATATATATATATATATATCATACAAACCCCCAACACCTAGGAACGAACCCGGGACCCCTATGCCTAACGGTTAGCATTCCCGCCTCTTGCACAGGGGTCCCGGGTTCGTTCCTCGGTGTTGGGGGTTTGTATGTTCTATGAAGGTGCGCGTTCATATGCACTTTCTTCGTATATATATATATATATATATATATATATATATATATATATATATATATATATATATATATATATATATATATATATATATACATATTGATAGATACATAGATAAGCTGACTCATTCCCTCTGAACAGCTAATGAAAAGTCAACTGTTATTTACGAAGACAGAAACATACGATATCCATGAGAAAACAGAAGATTGATGAGCCTAATGGAAGGTACGAAGGCATAAAATGAAACAGGTAAGTACATATTCACATGCATCATACTGCAGGAGGGGTAACTGTGAGGTAGATGACTTCTCGGTATCTGTCCTCTGTGTGACAGCTTCTAGATAACTAGCTTCTAGATGAATGGTTGCACTATGCTTGACTTCCAGGTAAGTGACCTTTGAGAAATTACGTAATGGGTACAAGTTAAGACACGTATGATTATGAAAGATATCATATCAATTTCAGGACATATAACTAAATATGTAGGGACTTTAAGAAATAAACACATCCTGGTCACATTGATTAGAATTACATAAAATCGTGTTAAAACCTTTTGTTTTGTAAATTACGGTATTTCGCTGCAATGTTGAACTGTACAATTGGTCAACAATGCCATATGAAAAGGATAAACCTCACCCATAAGAGGTATATTGACATAGAGACATTTTGGTTGTGGACCACATCTTGATAACAACCTTCAGATTTGTTTGCGTGTATCTTTCATATCCACAACGATCCTATGACCCGGTGTTAAGTCCTGGAGTCACCCATGAACGCTTCCTAATACCTGCAGCAGCTCCAAGGCTGCACTGCTTCCAATAGCAGGAAAATGATGGATTCTCTGGAGTGAGAGGTTCTTTGAAGAGCCTGTACTGCCACTGATACAGCCTCAGCTTAACGTGAACTTTCATTCACGGTGTAACTTCGTGGACGTGTAGTCCGGTAACAACCGTTTCACACCACAAACACACACACATACACACACACAAAACCGTAGCACCTCGAGTTTAAAACTCTTTCCCCGTTATACACACACACACACACACACACACACACACATATATGTATATATATATATATATATATATATATATATATATATATATATATATATATATATATATATATATATATATTTTTTTTTTTTTTTTTTTTTATACTTTGTCGCTGTCTCCCGCGTTTGCGAGGTAGCGCAAGGAAACAGACGAAAGAAATGGCCCAACCCCCCCCATACACATGTACATACACACGTCCACACACGCAAATATACATACCTACACAGCTTTCCTTGGTTTACCCCGGACGCTTCACATGCCTTGATTCAATCCACTGACAGCACGTCAACCCCTGTATACCACATCGCTCCAATTCACTCTATTCCTTGCCCTCCTTTCACCCTCCTGCATGTTCAGGCCCCTATCACACAAAATCCTTTTCACTCCATCTTTCCACCTCCAATTTGGTCTCCCTCTTCTCCTCGTTCCCTCCACCTCCGACACATATATCCTCTTGCTCAATCTTTCCTCACTCATTCTCTCCATGTGCCCAAACCATTTCAAAACACCCTCTTCTGCTCTCTCAACCACGCTCTTTTTATTTCCACACATCTCTCTTACCCTTACGTTACTTACTCGATCAAACCACCTCACACCACACATTGTCCTCAAACATCTCATTTCCAGCACATCCATCCTCCTGCGCACAACTCTATCCATAGCCCACGCCTCGCAACCATACAACATTGTTGGAACTACTATTCCTTCAAACATACCCATTTTTGCTTTCCGGGATAATGTTCTCGACTTCCACACATTTTTCAAGGCTCACAAAATTTTCGCCCCCTCCCCCACCCTATGATCCACTTCCGCTTCCATGATTCCATCCGCTGACAGATCCACTCCCAGATATCTAAAACACTTCACTTCCTCCAGTTTTTCTCCATTCAAACTCACCTCCCAATTGACTTGACCCTCAACCCTACTGTACCTAATAACCTTGCTCTTATTCACATTTACTCTTAACTTTCTTCTTCCACACACTTTACCAAACTCCGTCACCAGCTTCTGCAGTTTCTCACATGAATCCGCCACCAGCGCTGTATCATCAGCGAACAACAACTGACTCACTTCCCAAGCTCTCTCATCCCCAACAGACTTCATACTTGCCCCTCTTTCCAAGACTCTTGCATTTACCTCCCTAACAACCCCATCCATAAACAAATTAAACAACCATGGAGACATCACACACCCCTGCCGCAAACCTACATTCACTGAGAACCAATCACTTTCCTCTCTTCCTACACGTACACATGCCTTACATCCTCGATAAAAACTTTTCACTGCTTCTAACAACTTGCCTCCCACACCATATATTCTTAATACCTTCCACAGAGCATCTCTATCAACTCTATCATATGCCTTCTCCAGATCCATAAATGCTACATACAAATCCATTTGCTTTTCTAAGTATTTCTCACATACATTCTTCAAAGCAAACACCTGATCCACACATCCTCTACCACTTCTGAAACCACACTGCTCTTCCCCAATCTGATGCTCTGTACATGCCTTCACCCTCTCAATCAATACCCTCCCATATAATTTACCAGGAATACTCAACAAACTTATACCTCTGTAATTTGAGCACTCACTCTTATCCCCTTTGCCTTTGTACAATGGCACTATGCACGCATTCCGCCAATCCTCAGGCACCTCACCATGAGTCATACATACATTAAATAACCTTACCAACCAGTCAACAATAGAGTCACCCCCTTTTTTAATAAATTCCACTGCAATACCATCCAAACCTGCTGCCTTCCCGGCTTTCATCTTCCGCAAAGCTTTTACTACCTCTTCTCTGTTTACCAAATCATTTTCCCTAACCCTCTCACTTATATATATATATATATTCATACTATTCGCAATTTCCCGCGTTAGCGAAGGTAGCGTTAAGAACAGAAGACTGGGCCTTTGAGGAAACATCCTCACCTGGTCTCCTTGTCTGTTCCCTCTTTTAGAAAAAAAAGAAAAAAAAAGAGAGGAGAGGATTTCCAGCGCCCCCGCTACCATGTATATATATATATATATATATATATATATATATATATATATATATATATATATATATATATATATATATATATATATATATATATATATATATATTCTTTTTTCTTTTAAACTATTTGACATTTCCCGCGTTAGCGAGGTAGCGTTAAGAATAGAGGACTGGGCCTTTTTTGGAATATCCTCACTTGGCCCCCCTCTGTTCCTTCTTTTGGAAAAAAAAAAAAAATGAGAGGGGAGGATTTCCAGCCGCCCGCTCCCTTCCCTTTTAGTCGCCTTCTACGACACGCAGGGAATACGTGGGAAGTATTCTTAATCCCCTATCCCAAGGGGGATAGGGGATTATATATATATATATATATATATATATATATATATATGTATATATATATATATATATATATATATATATATATATATATATATATATTTTTTTTTTTTCTTTCTTTTTCTTGCTTTGTCGCTGTCTCCCGCGTTTGCGAGGTAGCGCAAGGAAACAGACGAAAGAAATGGCCCAACGCACCCCCATACACATGTATATACATACGTCCACACACGCAAATATACATACCTCCACAGCTTTCCATGGTTTACCCTAGACGCTTCACATGCCTTGATTCAATCCACTGACAGCACGTCAACCCCGGTATACCACATCGCTCCAATTCACTCTATTCCTTGCCCTCCTTTCACCCTCCTGCATGTTCAGGCCCCGATCACACAAAATCTTTTTCACTCCATCTTTCCACCTCCAATTTGGTCTCCCTCTTCTCCTCGTTCCCTCCACCTCCGACATATATATCCTCTTGGTCAATCTTTCCTCACTCATTCTCTCCATGTGCCCAAACCATTTCAAAACACCCTCTTCTGCTCTCTCAACCTTGATGTACGTATGACTCATGTTGAGGTGCCTGAGGATTGGCGGAATGCGTGCATAGTGCCATTGTACACAGGCAAAGGGGATAAGAGTGAGTGCTCAAATTACAGAGGTATAAGTTTGTTGAGTATTCCTGGTAAATTATATGGGAGGGTATTGATTGAGAGGGTGAAGGCATGTACAGAGCATCAGATTGGGGAAGAGCAGTGTGGTTTCAGAAGTGGTAGAGGATGTGTGGATCAGGTGTTTGCTTTGAAGAATGTATGTGAGAAATACTTAGAAAAGCAAATGGATTTGTATGTAGCATTTATGGATCTGGAGAAGGCATATGATAGAGTTGATAGAGATGCTCTGTGGAAGGTATTAAGAATATATGGTGTGGGAGGAAAGTTGTTAGAAGCAGTGAAAAGTTTTTATCGAGGATGTAAGGCATGTGTACGTGTAGGAAGAGAGGAAAGTGATTGGTTCTCAGTGAATGTAGGTTTGCGGCAGGGGTGTGTGATGTCTCCATGGTTGTTTAATTTGTTTATGGATGGGGTTGTTAGGGAGGTAAATGCAAGAGTTTTGGAAAGAGGGGCAAGTATGAAGTCTGTTGGGGATGAGAGAGCTTGGGAAGTGAGTCAGTTGTTGTTCGCTGATGATACAGCGCTGGTGGCTGATTCATGTGAGAAACTGCAGAAGCTGGTGACTGAGTTTGGTAAAGTGTGTGGAAGAAGAAAGTTAAGAGTAAATGTGAATAAGAGCAAGGTTATTAGGTACAGTAGGGTTGAGGGTCAAGTCAATTGGGAGGTGAGTTTGAATGGAGAAAAACTGGAGGATGTGAAGTGTTTTAGATATCTGGGAGTGGATCTGGCAGCGGATGGAACCATGGAAGCGGAAGTGGATCATAGGGTGGGGGAGGGGGCGAAAATTCTGGGAGCCTTGAAGAATGTGTGGAAGTCGAGAACATTATCTCGGAAAGCAAAAATGGGTATGTTTGAAGGAATAGTGGTTCCAACAATGTTGTATGGTTGCGAGGCGTGGGCTATGGATAGAGTTGTGCGCAGGAGGATGGATGTGCTGGAAATGAGATGTTTGAGGACAATGTGTGGTGTGAGGTGGTTTGATCGAGTGAGTAACGTAAGGGTAAGAGAGATGTGTGGAAATAAAAAGAGCGTGGTTGAGAGAGCAGAAGAGGGTGTTTTGAAGTGGTTTGGGCACATGGAGAGAATGAGTGAGGAAAGATTGACCAAGAGGATATATGTGTCGGAGGTGGAGGGAACGAGGAGAAGAGGGAGACCAAATTGGAGGTGGAAAGATGGAGTGAAAAAGATTTTGTGTGATCGGGGCCTGAACATGCAGGAGGGTGAAAGGAGGGCAAGGAATAGAGTGAATTGGAGCGATGTGGTATACCGGGGTTGACGTGCTGTCAGTGGATTGAATCAAGGCATGTGAAGCGTCTGGGGTAAACCATGGAAAGCTGTGTAGGTATGTATATTTGCGTGTGTGGACGTATGTATATACATGTGTATGGGGGTGGGCTGGGCCATTTCCTTCGTCTGTTTCCTTGCGCTACCTCGCAAACGCGGGAGACAGCGACAAAGTATAATAAAAAAAAATAAAAAAAAAAAAATATATATATATATATATATATATATATATATATATAAATATATATATATATATATATATATATATATATATATATATATATATATATATATATATATATATATATATATATATATATATATATATATATATATATAAATATATATATATATATGTATATATATATATATATATATATATATATATATATATATATATATATATATGTATATATATATATATATATATATATATATATATATATACATATATATATATATATATATATATATATATATATATATATATATATATATATATATATATATATATATATTATCCCTGGGGATAGGGGAGAAAGAATACTTCCCACGTATTCCCTACGTGTCGTAGAAGGCGACTTAAAGGGAAGGGAGCGAGGGGCTGGAAATCCTCCCCTCTCAATTTTTTTTTAATTTTCCAAAAGAAGGAACAGAGAAGGGGGCCAGGTGAGGATATTTCCTCAATGGCCCAGTCCTCTGTTCTTAACGCTACCTCGCTAACGCGGGAAATGGCGAATAGTATGAAAGAAGAAAGAAAGATATATATATGTATATATATATATATATATATATATATATATATATATATATATATATATATATATATATATATATATATATATATATATATACATATATGTATATGTTGAGATGTATAGGTATGTATATGTGCCTGTGTGGACGTGTATGTATATACATGTGTATGTGGGTGGGTTGGGCCATTCTCTCGTCTGCTTCCTTGCGCTACCTCGCCAACGTGGGAGACAGCGACAAAACAAAATAAAAAAATATATATTGATAATTATATATATGTATCCCTGGGGATAGAGGAAAAAGAATACGTCCCACGCATTCCTCACTTGTCGTAGAGGGCGACTATAGGGGACGGGAGCGGAGGACTGGAAACCCTCCCCTCCTTCTATTTCAACTTTCTAAAAGAGGAAACAGAGGAAGGAGTCACGCGGGGAGTGCTCATCCTCCTCGAAGGCTCAGATTGGGGTGTCTAAATGTGTGGATGTAACCAAGATGAGAAAAAAGGAGAGATAGGTAGTATGTTTGAGGAAAGGAACCTGGATGTTTTATCTCTGAGTGAAACGAAGCTCAAGGATAAAGGGGAAGAGTGATTTGAGAATGTCTTGGGAGTAAAGTCAAGGGTTTGTGAGTACAAGAGCAAGGGAAGGAGTAGCACTACTCTTGAAACAGGAGTGGTGGCAGTATGTGATAGAGTGTAAGAAAGTAAATTCTAGATTGATATGGATAAAACTGAAAGTGGATGGAGAGAGATGGGTGATTATTGGTGCATATGCACCTGGGCATGAGAAGAAAGATCATGAGAGGCAAGTGTTTTGGGAGCAGCTGAGTGAGTGTGTTAGTAGTTTTGATGCACGAGACCGAGTTATAGTGATGGGTGATTTGAATACAAAGGTGATTAACGTGGCAGTTGAGGGAACAATTGGTGTACATGGGGTATTCAGTGTTCTAAATGGAAATTGTGAAGATCTTGTAGATTTATGTGCTGAAAAAAGGGCTGGTAATTGAGAATACCTGGATTAAAAGGAGATATGTAAATATATAAGCATACGTATGTAAGTAGGAGAGATGGCCAGAGAGCGTTATTGGATTACGTGTTAATTTATAGGCGCACGAAAGAGAGACTTTTGGATGTTAACATGTTAAGGGGTGCATCTACAGGGATGTCTGATCATTATCTTGTGGAAGCGAAGGTGAAGATTTGTAGAAGTTTTCAGAAAAGAAGAGAGAATGTTGGGGTGAAAAGAGTGGTGACAGTAAGTGAGCTTGGGAAGGAGACTTGTGTGAGGAAGTACCAGGAAGGATTGAATACAGAATGGAGAAAGGTGAGAACAAAGGACGTAATGGGGGTGGGGGAGGAATTGGATGTATTTAGGGAAGCAGTGATGGATTGCGCAAAAGATGGTTGTGGCATGAGAAGCGTTCGAAGGTGGGCAGATTAGAAAGGGTAGTGAGTGGTGGGATGAAGAAGTTAGATTATTAATGAAAGAGAAGAGAGAGGCATTTGGACGATTTTTGCAGGGAAATAATGAAAATGGCTGGGAGATGTATAAAAGAAAGAGGCAGGAGGTCAAGGGAAAGGTGCAAGAGGTGAAAAAGAGGGCAAATGAGAGTTGGGATGAGAGAGTATCATTAGATTTAAGGAGAATAAAAAGATATTTTGGAAGGAGGTAAATAAAGTGAGTAAGACAAGAGAACAAATGGGAACTTCAGTGAAGGGGGCTAATGGGGAGGTGATAACAAGTAGTAGTGATGTGAGAAGGAGATGGAGTGAGTATTTTGAAGGTGTGTTGAATGTGTTTGATGATAGAGTGGAAGATATAGGGTGTTTTGGTCGAGTTGGTTTTGCAAAGTGAGAGGGTTAGGGAAAATAATGTGGTAAACAGAGAAGAGGTAGTAAAAGCTTTGCGAAAGATGAAAGCCGGCAAGGCAGCGTGTTTGGGTAGTATTGCAGTGGAATTTATTAAAAAAAAGGTGGTAACTGTATAGTTGACTGGTTAGTAAATTTATTTAATGTATGTATGACTCATGGTGAGGAGCCTGAGGATTGGCGGAATGCTTGCATAGTGCAAAGGAGATAAAAGTGAGTGCTCAAATTACAGAGGTATAAGTTTGATGAGTATTCCTGGGAAATTATATGGGAGGGCATTGATTGAGAGGGTGAAGGCATGTGCAGAGCATCAGACTGGGGAAGAACAGAGTGTTTTCAGAAGTGGTAGAGGATGTGTGGATCAGGTGTTTACTTTGAAGAATGTGAGAAATACTTATAAAAGCAAATGGATTTGTGTGTAGCATTTATGGATCTGGAGAAGGCATATGATCGAGTTGATAGAGATGCTCTGTGTAAGGTATTAAGAATATATGGTGTGGAAGGCAAGTTGTTAGAAGCAGTGAAAAGTTTATATCGAGAATGTAAGGCATGTGTACGTGTAGGAAGAGGGGAAAGTGATTGGTTCTCAGTGAATGTAGGTTTGCGGCAGGGGTGTATGATGTCTCCATGGTTGTTTAATTTGTTTATGGATGGAGTTGTTAGAGAGGTGAATGCAAGAGTTTTAGAAAGAGGGGCAAGTATACAGTCTGTTGTGGATGAGAGAGCTTGGGAAGTGTCAGATGTTGTTCGCTAATGATACAGCGTTGGTGGCTGATTCGTGTGAGAAACTGCAGAAGCTGGTGACTGGGTTTGGTAAAGTGTGTGAAAGAAGAATGCTGAGAGTAAATGTGAATAAGAGCATGGTTATTAGGTACAGTAGGGTTGAGGGTCAAGTCTATTGGGAGGTAGGTTTGAATGGAGAAAAACTGGAAGTGAAGTGTTTTAGATATCTGGGAGTGGATCTGGCAGCGGATGGAAACATGGAATCGGAAGTGAATCATAGGGTGGGGGAGGGAGCGAAAGTTCTGGGAGCGTTGAAGAATGTGTGGAAGTCGAGAACATTATCTCGGAAAGCAAAAATGGTTATGTTTAAAGGAAAAGTGGTTCCTACAATGTTAAACGGTTGCGAGGCGTGGGCTAGAGATAGAGTTGTGAGGAGGAGAGTGGATGTGCTGGAAATGAGATGTTTGAGGACAATATAATGTGTGAGGTGGTTTGATCGAGTAAGTAATGATAGGGTAAGAGAGATGTGTGGTAATAAAGAGTGTGGTTGAGAGAGCAGAAGAGGGTGTTTTGAAATGGTTTGGTCACATGGAGAGAATGAGTGAAGAAAGATTGACCAAGAGCATATATATGTCGGAGGTGGAGGGAACGAGGAGAAGTGGGAGACCAAATTGGAGGTGGAAACATGGAGTGAAAAAGATTTTGAGTGATCGGGGCCTGAACATGCAGAAGGGTGAAAGGCTGTAAGGAATAGAGTGAATTGGAACGATGTGGTATACCAGGGTCGACGTGCTGTCAATGGATTGAACTAGGGCATGTGAAGCGTCTGGGGTAAACCATGGAAAGTTCTGTGGGGCCTGGATGTGGAAACGTAACTGTGATTTCGGTGCATTATACATGACAGCTAGAAACTGAGTGTGAACCAATGTGGTATTTGTTGTCTTTTCCTAGCGCTACCTCGCATACCAATCTGCCCAACATAATACTTATCACAATTTCTACATGGCACTTTATAAATGCACCCAGGAGAATTTTCTGCTGAATTCCTGATTAAGATATTCTTTATAGTATTATTGTTGCTGAAGACAACATCTACATTAAAGGATTTAAGCAACGTAGGAAGTAAAGTGAA
>NC_092234.1:22614726-22732226 GCF_036320965.1 Panulirus ornatus | reverse complement strand
TATTAAAAAAGGGGGTGACTGTATTGTTGACTGGTTGGTAAGGTTATTTAATGTATGTATGACTCATGGTGAGGTGCCTGAGGATTGGCGGAATGCGTGCATAGTGCCATTGTACAAAGGCAAAGGGGATAAGAGTGAGTGCTCAAATTACAGAGGTATAAGTTTGTTGAGTATTCCTGGTAAATTATATGGGAGGGTATTGATTGAGAGGGTGAAGGCATGTACAGAGCATCAGATTGGGGAAGAGCAGTGCGGTTTCAGAAGTGGTAGAGGATGTGTGGATCAGGTGTTTGCTTTGAAGAATGTATGTGAGAAATACTTAGAAAAGCAAATGGATTTGTATGTAGCATTTATGGATCTGGAGAAGGCATATGATAGAGTTGATAGAGATGCTCTGTGGAAGGTATTAAGAATATATGGTGTGGGAGGCAAGTTGTTAGAAGCAGTGAAAAGTTTTTATCGAGGATGTAAGGCATGTGTACGTGTAGGAAGAGAGGAAAGTGATTGGTTCTCAGTGAATGTAGGTTTGCGGCAGGGGTGTGTGATGTCTCCATGGTTGTTTAATTTGTTTATGGATGGGGTTGTTAGGGAGGTAAATGCAAGAGTCCTGGAAAGAGGGGCAAGTATGAAGTCTGTTGGGGATGAGAGAGCTTGGGAAGTGAGTCAGTTGTTGTTCGCTGATGATACAGCGCTGGTGGCTGATTCATGTGAGAAACTGCAGAAGCTGGTGACTGAGTTTGGTAAAGTGTGTGGAAGAAGAAAGTTAAGAGTAAATGTGAATAAGAGCAAGGTTATTAGGTACAGTAGGGTTGAGGGTCAAGTCAATTGGGAGGTGAGTTTGAATGGAGAAAAACTGGAGGAAGTGAAGTGTTTTAGATATCTGGGAGTGGATCTGTCAGCGGATGGAACCATGGAAGCGGAAGTGGATCATAGGGTGGGGGAGGGGGCGAAAATTTTGGGAGCCTTGAAAAATGTGTGGAAGTCGAGAACATTATCTCGGAAAGCAAAAATGGGTATGTTTGAAGGAATAGTGGTTCCAACAATGTTGTATGGTTGCGAGGCGTGGGCTATGGATAGAGTTGTGCGCAGGAGGATGGATGTGCTGGAAATGAGATTTTTGAGGACAATGTGTGGTGTGAGGTGGTTTGATCGAGTAAGTAACGTAAGGGTAAGAGAGATGTGTGGAAATAAAAAGAGCGTGGTTGAGAGAGCAGAAGAGGGTGTTTTGAAATGGTTTGGGCACATGGAGAGAATGAGTGAGGAAAGATTGACCAAGAGGATATATGTGTCGGAGGTGGAGGGAACGAGGAGAAGAGGGAGACCAAATTGGAGGTGGAAAGATGGAGTGAAAAAGATTTTGTGTGATCGGGGCCTGAACATGCAGGAGGGTGAAAGGAGGGCAAGGAATAGAGTGAATTGGAGCGATGTGGTATACCGGGGTTGACGTGCTGTCAGTGGATTGAATCAAGGCATGTGAAGCGTCTGGGGTAAACCATGGAAAGCTGTGTAGGTATGTATATTTGCGCGTGTGGACGTGTGTATGTACATGTGTATGGGGGGGGTTGGGCCATTTCTTTCGTCTGTTTCCTTGCGCTACCTCGCAAACGCGGGAGACAGCGACAAAGTATAAAAAAAAAAAAAAAAAAAAAAATATATATATATATATATATATATATATATATATATATATATATATATATATATATATATATATATATATATATATATATATATATATATATATATAATCATTATCATTAGTATTATTATTATGATAATACTTGACCGCTGTTTCCCGCATCAGCGAGGTAGCACCAGGAAACAGACAAAGAATGGCTCATACACTCATACACTTGTATGCACATAAATGCCCATACACGCATCTATACATACATATACAAGTACATATCAACATATACACATATACATACATATACATACACATATACATACATATACATACACATATACATGCATATAGATACACATATACATACATATACATACACCTACACAGACATATACACATATACACATGTACATATTCATAATTGCTTGCCTTCATCCATTTCTGGTGCTACCCCGTCCCACAGGAAACAGCATCGTTACCCCCTGCTTCAGCGAGGTGGCGCCAGGTAAGCAGACTAAGACTAAAGAGACCAGAGTCATTCACACTCAGTCTCTAGCTGTCATGTGTAATGCACCGAAACCACAGCTCCTCATACATACCCAGGCTCCACAAACCTTTCCATGGTTTACCCTATACGTTTCACATGCCCTGATTCAGTCCACTGATGGCACGTCGACCCCGGTATACCACATCGTTCTAATTCACGCTATTTCTTGCACGCTTCTCACTCTCCTCCATGTTCAGGTCCCGATCGCTCGAAATCTTTTTCACTCCATCCTTCTACCCCCGGTTTGGTCTCCCGCTTCTCCTTCTTGCCTCCACCTCTGACACACATATTCTCTTTGTCAACCTTTCCTCACTTATTCTTTCTATATGTCCACTATTTCAACACTCTCTCTTCTGCTCTCTCAACCACAATCTTTTTATTTCCACACATCTCCCTTATCCTTTTATCACTTACTCGATCAAACCACCTCACACCACATATTGTCCTCAACCATTTCCTTTTCAACACATCCAGCCTCGCAAACATATAACATTGTTGCAGCTCCTATTCCTTCAAATATATCAATTTTTGATCTTCGAGGTAACGTTCTCTCCTTCTATACATAATTCAGCGGTCCCAGAACCTTCGCCCCCTGCCACCCATCCTGTGACTCACTTCCGCTTCCATGTTCCATTCGCTGCGAAGTCCACTCCCAGATATCTAAGACACTTCAATTCCTCCAATTTTTTCTCTATTCAAACTTACATCCCAATCAACTTGTCCCTCAACCCTACTGAACCTAATACGTTGCTCTTATGTATATACGCTTGCATTAATTTCAGGATCAAACCACCTCACACCACATATTGTCCTCAAACTTTTCATTTCCAACACATCCACCTTCCTTCGTACAACCCTGTCTATAGCCCATGCCTCGCATCCATATAGTACTCTTGAAACTACTATTTCATTCATTTTTATACTTGGTCGCTGTCTCCCGCGTTAGCGAGGTAGTGCAAGGAAACAGGCGAAAGAATGGCCCAACCCACCCACATACACATGTATATACATACACGTCTACACACGCACATAGACATACCTATATATTTCAATGTATACATATATATAATCATTCACAGACGTATGCATATAAACACATGTACATAATTCATATTTGCTACCTTCATTCATTCCTGTCTCCACCCCGCCACACATGAAATGAAGACCATCTCCCCCCAGCATGCGCACGAAGTAGCGCTAGGAAAAGACACAAAAGGCCACATTCGTTCACACTCATTCTCTAGCTGTCATGTATAATGCACCGAAACCACAGCTCCCTTTCCACATCCAGGACCCATAAAATTTTCTATGGTTTACCCCAGACGCTTCATATACCCTGGTTCAATCCATTGACAGCACGTCGACCCCTATTCCTTCAATTATATCCATTTTTGCTTTCCAAGATAACATTCTCTCTTTCCCCACATTTTTCATCTCTCCCAGAACCTTCGCCCCCTCCCCTACCTTATGACACACTTCTGCTTCCATGGTTCTATTTACTGCCAAGTCCACTTCCAGATATCTAAAGCACTTTACTTCCTCTAATTTTCTTCATTCAAACTTACATCCCAACTCAACCCTGCTGAATCTAATAATCCTGCTCTTAACTTTCTCCTTTCCGACACTTTTCCAAACTCAGCTAATAACTTCCGCAGTTTCTCACTCGAATCAGCCTCCAGTGCTGTATCATCGGCGAACAACAACTGACTCACCTACCGGGCCGTTTCATTCCCATCAGACAGCATACTCGCCCCACTCTCTGAGACTCTTGCATTAAAGTCCTTCACTACCCCACCCATAAACAAATTAAACAACCATGGTGACATCACACACCCTTGCCGCAGACTGACCTTCATTGAAAACCATTCACTCTCCTCTCTTCCTACTCGTACACACGCCTTACATCCTTGGTAAAAAAATTGTTTCTGGCAGTTTACCTCCACCATATATTTTCTATACCTTCCACAAAGTATCTTTATCAACCCTATCATGTGCATTCTCCAGATCCATAAATGCCACATACGAATCCTTCTGTTTTTCTAAATATTTCTCGCACACATTCTTTAATACAAACACCTGATCCACACATCCTCTGCCACATCTGACACCACATGCTCCTCCCCAATCTGATGCTCTGTACATGCCTTCACCCTCTCTATTAGTACCCTCCCGTGCAACTTACCAGGTATACTCAACAGAATTACCCGTCTGTAGTTTGAAGACTCACCTTTATCCCCATTGCCTTTATACAGTAGCACTATACATGCATTACGCCAATCCTCAAGCACTTCACCAAGATCCATACATATAATGAATGCCCTTAATAACCAACCAATAACACAGTCATCTCATTCTTATTATTTTCAACTGCAATACTATCCACACTCCCCGCCTTACCGCATTTCATCTTCCAAATACCACTTAGACCAAAACACCCTACATCTGCCACTCTATCATAAAACACATCTATCATTCCTCAAAATACTCACTCTGTCTCCTTACTTCATCACTACCTGTTATCTTTTTCCCTTTCATCGATATTCCCATTTGCTCTCTTGTCTTTCTCACATTATTTACCTCCTTCCAAAACATCTTTTTATTCTCCATGAAGTTTAATGATACTCTCTCACCCAACTCTCATTTAACCTCATTTTCAACCCATACATCTTCCTCTTGACTTCCTACCGCTATCTCTTATCCATCTCCCAAACATTTGCACTGCTTCTCTGTAAGTACCGCCCAAACGCTTCTCTTTTCTCTTTCACTAGCAACTTCACTTCTTCATAACACCGGTTACCTCCCTTTCTAATTGGTCTAATCTCATTTTTCGCATGCCACATGCATCATATCCATATGCAATTACTGCTTCCCCAAATACCTGCTATTCCTCACCACTCCCCTCACATCATTTGTTCTCACCATTTGTCATTCTACGCTCAATCTCTCCCTTGATTTCTTCACACAAGTATTCGTTCCAAGCTGACTCACTCTTACCACTCGCTTTCTCTCTGATAGTGTTACCTCTTTTTCGAAAACCTCTACAAATCTTCACCTTCGCCTCCACAAGATGGTGACCAGACATCCCCTCTCAGTATAATCACATACAAAAGTCTCTCTTTTACGCGCCTATCAGTTGATTCGTAATCTAGTAATGCCCGTTGAACATCTCTCTTTTTAAACCAGGTATTCCCAATCACCACTCATTTTTCAGCACACACACCACAAGCGCTTCACCATTTTCATCCCTTACACTAAATACCTCATGAGCACCAATTATAACCTCAACTGCCACATTACTTACCTTAGCACTCAAATCGCCTATCACTAACACCACTTCACCAAAACTGCCAACACAATCACTCAGCTGCTCCAAAAACACTTGCCTCTCATGGCCCTTCTTTTCATGACCAAGTGCATAAACACCAATAATCACTAATCACTCGCCATACACTTCCAGTTTTACCCACATCAATCTACAGCTTATTTCATTAAACTTTATCACACACTTCCACAACTCATGCTTCAGCATTAGTGCCACCCCTTCCTTAGCTCTTGTCCTCTCATCAACCCCTAACTTTACTCCTAAGACATTTCCAACCCAATCTTCCAGTTTACCCTTGAGCTTCGTTTCACTCAGAGCCAGAGCACCCAGATTTCTTCCCTCAAACATACTGCCTATCTCTCCTTTCCTCTCATCTTGGTTACACACACACGCATTCAGACACCCCCGCCTGAACCTTCGAGAGGGATGAGCGCTCCCAGCCTGGCTCCTCTGATTCCTCTTTTAGAAATTGAAATGCAAAGAGTAAAGGATTTCCAGGTTCCTGCTCCATATATATATATATATATATATATATATATATATATATATATATATATATATATATATATTTACTTATTTATTTATTTTGCTTTGTCGCTGTCTCCCACGTTTGCGAGGTAGCGCAAGGAAACAGACGAAAGAAATGGCCTAACCCAATCCCATACACACGCATATATATACATATATATATATATATATATATATATATATATATATATATATATATATATATATATATATATATATATATATATATATTTTTTTTTTTTTTTTTTTATACTTTGTCGCTGTCTCCCGCGTTTGCGAGGTAGCGCAAGGAAACAGACGAAAGAAATGGCCCAACCCCCCCATACACATGTACATACACACGTCCACACACGCAAATATACATACCTACACAGCTTTCCATGGTTTACCCCAGACGCTTCACATGCCTTGATTCAATCCACTGACAGCACGTCAACCCCTGTATACCACATGACTCCAATTCACTCTATTCCTTGCCCTCCTTTCACCCTCCTGCATGTTCAGGCCCCGATCACACAAAATCTTTTTCACTCCATCTTTCCACCTCCAATTTGGTCTCCCTCTTCTCCTCGTTCCCTCCACCTCCGACACATATATCCTCTTGGTCAATCTCTCCTCACTCATTCTCTCCATGTGCCCAAACCATTTCAAAACACCCTCTTCTGCTCTCTCAACCACGCTCTTTTTATTTCCACACATCTCTCTTACCCTTACGTTACTTACTCGATCAAACCACCTCACACCACACATTGTCCTCAAACATCTCATTTCCAGCACATCCATCCTCCTGCGCACATCTCTATCCATAGCCCACGCCTCGCAACCATACAACATTGTTGGAACCACTATTCCCTCAAACATACCCATTTTCGCTTTCCGAGATAATGTTCTCGACTTCCACACATTTTTCAAGGCTCCCAAAATTTTCGCCCCCTCCCCCACCCTATGGTCCACTTCCGCTTCCATGGTTCCATCCGCTGACAGATCCACTCCCAGATATCTAAAACACTTCACTTCCTCCAGTTTTTCTCCATTCAAACTCACCTCCCAATTGACTTGACCCTCACCCCTACTGTACCTAATAACCTTGCTCTTATTCACATTTACTCTCAACTTTCTTCTTCCACACACTTTACCAAACTCAGTCACCAGCTTCTGCAGTTTCTCACATGAATCAGCCACCAGCGCTGTATCATCAGCGAACAACAACTGACTCACTTCCCAAGCTCTCTCATCCCCAACAGACTTCATACTTGCCCCTCTTTCCAGGACTCTTGCATTTACCTCCCTTACAACCCCATCCATAAACAAATTAAACAACCATGGAGACATCACACACCCCTGCCGCAAACCTACATTCACTGAGAACCAATCACTTTCCTCTCTTCCTACACGTACACATGCCTTACATCCTCGATAAAAACTTTTCACTGCTTCTAACAACTTGCCTCCCACACCATATATTCTTAATACCTTCCACAGAGCATCTCTATCAACTCTATCATATGCCTTCTCCAGATCCATAAATGCTACATACAAATCCATTTGCTTTTCTAAGTATTTCTCACATACATTCTTCAAAGCAAACACCTGATCCACACATCCTCTACCACTTCTGAAACCGCACTGCTCTTCCCCAATCTGATGCTCTGTACATGCCTTCACCCTCTCGATCAATACCCTCCCATATAATTTACCAGGAATACTCAACAAACTTATACCTCTGTAATTTGAGCACTCACTCTTATCCCCTTTGCCTTTGTACAATGGCACTATGCACGCATTCCGCCAATCCTCAGGCACCTCACCATGAGTCATACATACATTAAATAACCTTACCAACCAGTCAACAATACAGTCACCCCCTTTTTTAATAAATTCCACAGCAATACCATCCGAACCTGCTGCCTTGCCGGCTTTCATCTTCCGCAAAGCTTTTACTACCTCTTCTCTGTTTACCAAATCATTTTCCCTAACCCTCTCACTTTGCACACCACCTCGACCAAAACACCCTATAACTGCCACTCTGTCATCAGACACATTCAACAAACCTTAAAAATACTCATTCCATCTCCTTCTCACATCACCGCTACTTGTTATCACCTCCCCATTTGCGCCCTTCACTGAAGTTCCCATTTGCTCCCTTGTCTTACGCACCCTATTTACCTCCTTCCAGAACATCTTTTTATTCTCCCTAAAATTTACTGATAGTCTCTCACCCCAACTCTCATTTGCCCTTTTTTTCACCTCTTGCACCTTTCTCTTGACCTCCTGTCTCTTTCTTTTATACTTCTCCCACTCAATTGCATTTTTTCCCTGCAAAAATCGTCCAAATGCCTCTCTCTTCTCTTTCACTAATACTCTTACTTCTTCATCCCACCACTCACTACCCTTTCTAAACAGCCCACCTCCCACTCTTCTCATGCCACAAGCATCTTTTGCGCAATCCATCACTGATTCCCTAAATACATCCCATTCCTCCCCCACTCCCCTTACTTCCATTGTTCTCACCTTTTTCCATTCTGTACACAGTCTCTCCTGGTACTTCCCCACACAGGTCTCCTTCCCAAGCTCACTTACTCTCACCACCTTCTTCACCCCAACATATATATATATATATATATATTACTGTGATATACACTAATGGCATAGTTCTGCGACAGATATTGAATGTACTAGAAATGAAAAATGCACTTAATTACAGTCAAATGATGAAGGAAAACATTTCACATGTGTCAAATGTAACCAAAATGACATAATCTAAGGTGTTCATTACCTGTATCAATTGAATGAGGAGGAAAAGGTTGTAATAATAGGAAAGTATGATTGAGGATAGATTATCACGTTATAATGAGATGTGTAACAAATTGTAATGAAAATTCTAAAAGCGAATTTGAAAAAAAAAGGCCAGGCAGGTTAGATGCACGAGGGAGAACACTGTGCAGCTGCTGTGTTAGTGTGGACGCTGTACGTCTTCAGAGCTGTGAGCTGTGGCAGCTGGACCACTGACGGGCCTGTGTGCAGCTGCCCACACACACCCATCAAGACTTTCGTCACTAAGGTTGAAGTGGGTTATAGTGACGTAGCATTAGGTAGTCTCTATCACCACCTGATGATTAGTAATTAATGCTAGGATTTACCTGATTGTGTGAGTCAGGTGAGAACCAGTGGTGGCAGCCATGAGCCAGAGTCCTGTTGTACCGGAGTTAAAGGATCACAACTGGGTAACGGTCGTCAGACGGTCGTTATGTGAGTAGTTTCTTCGTTCGTCATCTGACTTCATCATGAACGCATTATCAACACAGAAGTTCGTTATGAAAATAATCGTAAGAGTAGCAGTAGTTATTGCTAAACCCATTTTCTACTATGCAAATGTTGTGGTATATCTGTTCCCCATATCTTGTCGCTTGGCGAAAACGATTGAAATAATGATATAAGGTTTCATCTTATATTTTGATGTACTTTAAGCTTAAGAATCAAGTGTAATCATCGTCATGTATCCTACACCAGTTGATGTTAAATCACATAGAATGATCTTGTCTCAAACGTTTATACTTAAGCAATTATCTAAGTCATTGCTGATACAGATGGCAGTAATTCCTTGGTTATGATGAAGCAATGCTACCTCGTCTCACCGAGAGAGGCAACCACACTCAGTGATGGGGGTGTGATGTAGGTATGCACCCGACTTACGAGTGAGTGCTTCCTGATCATATATACTGTCGTGTTCTATCACAGTCATGGTAAAACCATGGGATGAGAATCGAGTGTCAGTGGAATGTTGTCTAGTGTCCACAAGAGGCAACGCAGCAATGTTACTCCCAACATGAACGGTTGATGTGATGAAGGGCAGTTAATGTGAAGAACTGTTTGTCGTTATGATGAGCCATAGTAGCTGACCGCTGACCACCGTGCGCACCCAGCGCCAAGAACATCAACGAAATTATGGCGAAAGCTAAGTATACGAGGCAGCTAACCCAGCCAGGCTATATTCAAGGGAAGAATGATGAAACTTTTGTCTCTTTTATTTCCTGTTATTTCTTTAAGTTACATACATACCTTTGTTGTAGGTTTTAGGTACATCATGTAGAACATACCACAAGCTAATTACAGTATTTCTTAAGGGGAAATTCCCCTTTATACGTCGTGTAATGATCAGTAGTGTTCTCGAGGACACAATGTTGACGTATAGCGAGGACCCCTGGTGTGTGTGTGTGTGTGTGTGTGTGTGTGTGTGTGTGTGATCAATGAACGTACATCTGATATACATCATTGGACAATAAGTGCGCTTGTTATCAACATAGACAAATATGGACAGAGAGACAGACAGACAGACAGACACGTAGATAGAGGAACAGAGAGAGAGAGAGAGAGAGAGAGAGAGAGAGAGAGAGATAGACAGACAGACAGACAGACAGACAGACAGACAGACGGACAGACAGACACGTAGATAGAGGAACAGGGAGAGAGAGAGAGAGAGAGAGAGAGAGAGAGAGAGAGAGAGAGAGAGAGAGAGAGAGAGAGAGAGAGAGAGAGAGAGAGAGAGAGAGAGAGAGAGAGAGAGAGACAGACAGACAGACAGACAGACAGACAGACAGACACGTAGACAGAGGAACAGGGAGGTAGAGAACAGAAAACATTTAACCTTAATTTCTTAGATAAAAGGAACGTTTGACCCACCAGTTTGGACAGGATATACGTTGCCCCAACACCGCAATTTCTCTATTACCTGATAAGTGTTGTGACGTCAATTGAAATCTGTTAAGTTTCTGGTCCACTTGATCAGTTTACACACCATCCAAGAAGTTTACACACACCCAAGTGAGTTTACACACCAGACGAATTTACACGCCAGCCATCAGGTTCACCCACCTAACAAATTTACACGTCACCAAACAGGTTTACGGGCCACCAAGTGAGTTTACACCTCTTACAGATCTACATGCCACCCAAAAGTTTTACACGTCACCCAGTGAGTTTACACACGTATTGAGCTTACATACAATCCAACAGGTTTACACGCCACCCAATGAGGTTACACACCAAGCAGATTTACACGCCACCCAATAGGTTTACATGCCATACAGCGAGTTTACACACTAACCAAGTTCACAGCCTACTCAGCAAGTTTACACACCATCCATAGAGCTTACACGCTATCTAACAGGTTTACACGCCATCTCATAGGTTTACACGACATCTCACAGGTTTACATGCCATTTCACAGGTTTAAACACCATCGTACAGTTCTACACGCCATCTCACATGTTTACACGCCATCTCACAGGTCTACACGCCACCTCACAAGTTTACACGCCACCTCACAATCTTTATGAGGTGTGCATGGCAGCTCAGGATCCAGTCAAATCATCTCATAATTTCCATCATTTTATCCAGCCACTAAACGGGGTGAAAATCTATTATTTCATCCCCAGGTTCGTAATCTTTCCGATCTCGTATTATAAGATTATGGACGAATATTTCTCTTAATAACATACCTAATTAGAGTTTGCCGATATGATTGATGTAACTGAAAATGGATGAAGATCCGTTCATGCTTTATTGAGACTTTTACGATATTCTTTTTTCGTGTTTAGGTTTTTAATGTATTGTTGATTCCATTGAACTTAGAATTATACAGTTGAGACCATCTCATTATTCCTAAGCCTAGATCATCATCTTTAGCTTTTGAGGCTTAAAAAACCATACATAAATGTCATGACAATTCTTTTTTCTAAGTTTAACGAGATCAAAAGAAACACATATTAAATGATAGACATAAGTTATACTTGATATTTATTCAGATTACGTTTGTGGGATTTTAACATTCACACATACACACACACACACACACACACAAACACACACACACACACACACACACAAACACACAAACACACACACAAACACACACACACACACACACACACACACATATATATATATATATATATATATATATATATATATATATATATATATATATATATATATATATATATATATATATATATATATAGGGGAGAAAGAATACTTCCCACGTATTCCCTGCGTGTCGTAGAAGGCGACTAAAAGGGAAGGGAGCGGGGGGCTGGAAATCCTCCCCTCTCGTTTTTTTTTTTTTTTTTTTTCCAAAAGAAGGAACAGAGGAGAGGTCCAGGTGAGGATATTCCCTCAAAGGCCTAGTCCTCTGTTCTTAACGCTACCTCGCTATCGCGGGAAATAGCGAATAGTATGAAAAAAAAAAAAAATATATATATATATATATATATATATATATATATATATATATATATATATATATATATATGTATTTTGATTTCTTTTATATTACATTTTGTCGCTGTCTCCCGCGTTAGCAAGGTAGCGCTTGGAAACAGACGAAAGAATGGCTCAACCCACCTACATACACATGCATATACATACAAGTCCACACATGCACTTATACATACCTATACATTTCAACGTATACGTATATATACATAAACACTCATATACATATATACGCATGCATATAATTCATACTTGCTGTCTTATTCATTCCCGTCGCCACCCCACCACACATGAAATGACAACACCCTACCCCAGCACACGCGCGAGGTACCGCTAGGAAAAGACAACAAAGGCCACATTCTTCACACTCAGTCTCTAGCTGTCATGCATAATGCACCGAAACCACAGCTCGCTTTCCACATCCAGGCCCACAAAACTTTCCATGGTTTACCCCAGACGCTTCACATGCCCTGGTTCAATCCACTGACAGTACGTCAACCCCAGTACAACACATCGCTCCAATTTACTCTATTCCTTGCACTCCTTTCACCCTCCTGCATGTTCAGGCTCTGTCGCTCAAAATCTTTTTCTCTCCATCTTTCCACCTCCAATTTGGTCTCCCACTTCTCGTTCCCTCCACCTCTGACACATATATCCTCTTTGTCAATCTTTCCTCACTCATTCACTCCATGTGATCAAACCATTTCAATACACCCTCTCCAGCTCTCTCAACCACGCTCTTTTTATTACCACATATCTCTCTTACCCTTTCATTACTTACTCGATCAAACTACCTCACACCACATATTGTCCTCAAACACCTACTTTCTGACACATCCACCCTCCTCCGAACAACCCTATCTATAAGCCACGCCTTGCAACCATATAACATTGTTGGAACCACTATTCCTTCAAACATGCCCATTTTTGCTTTCCGAGATAATGTTCTCGTCTTCCACACATTTTTCAACGCTCTCAGAACCTTCGCCCCCTCCCCAAACCTGTGACTCACGTCTACCTTCATGGTTCCATCCGCTGCCAAATCCACTCCCAGATATCTAAAACACTTCACGTACTCCAGTTTTTCTCCATTCAAACTTACCTCCCAATTGACTCGTCCGTCAACCCTATTTTACCTAATAACCTTGCTCTTATTCACATTTACTCTCAACTTTCTTCTTTCACACACTTTACCAAACTCAGTTAACAGCTTCTGCAGTTTCTTACCCGAATCAGCCACCAGCTCTGTATCATCAGCGAACAACAACTGACTCACTTCCCAAGCCCTCTTATCCACAGCAGACTGCATATTTGCCCCTCTCTCGAAAACAGCTGCACTCACCCCCCTAACAACCCCATCCATAAACAAATTAAACAACCATGGAGACATCACTAACCCTTGGCGCAAATCGACATTCACTGAGAACCAATCACTTTCCTCTCTTCCTACTCGTACAGATGCCTTACATCCTCGATAAAAACTTTTCACTACTTCTAACAACTTGCCTCCCACACCATACACTCTTAATACCTTCCACAGAACATCTCTATTAACTTTATCATATGCCTTCTCCAGATCCATAAATGCTACATACAAATCCATTTGCTTTTCTAAGTATTTCTCACATACATTCTTCAAAGCAAGCACCTGATCCACACATTCTCTACCCCTTCTGAAACCATACGGCTCTTCCCCAATCTGATCTTCTGTACAAGCTTTCACCCGCTCAATCAATACCCTCCCATATGATTTCCCATGAATACTCAACAAACGTATACCTCTGAGAGTTGAACACTCACTTTTATCCCCTTTGCCTTTGTACAATGGCACTATGCATGCATTCCACCAATCCTCAGGCACTTCACAATGAGCCATACATACATTGAATATCCTCACCAACCAGTCAACAGCACGGTCAACCCTATTTTAATACATTCCACTGCAATACCATCCAAACCCACCGACTTGCCGGCTTTCATCTTCCGCAAAGCTTTCACTACCTCTTCTCTGTTTACCAAACTATTCTCCCTGACTTCTCACACCACCTCGACCAAAACACCCTATATCTGCCACTCTGTCATCTAACACATTCAACAAACCTTGAAAATACTCACTCCATCTCCTTCTCACATCACTATTACTTGTTATTACCTCTCCATTAGCCCCCTTCACCGATGTTCCCATTTGTTCACTTGTCTTACGCACTATATTTACCTCCCTCCAAAACATCTTTTTGTTCCCCCTAAAATTTAATGATACTGTCTCACACCAACTCTCATTTGCCATCTTTTTCACCTCTTGTACCTTTCTCTTCACCTCTTGCCTCAATCTTTTATATATCCTCAACTCATTTACACTATTTCCCTGCAAAAATCGTCCAAAGGCCTCTCTTTTCTTTTTACACTAATAATCTCACTTCATCCACCGCTCACTACCCTTTCTAGTCTGCCTACCTCCCATGCTTCGCAAGCTACAATAATCTTTTGCGCAAGCCATCACTTCTTTCCTAGATACGTGCCATTCCTCCCACACTCCCCTTACGTCCTTTGCTCTCACCTTTTTTCCATTCTGCACTCAGTCTCTCCTGTTACTTCCTCACACAAGCCTCCTTCCCAAGCTCACTTACTCTCACCACTCTCTTCAACCCAACATTTTCTCTTTTTTTCTGAAAACCTCTACAAACCTCTACAAGAAAATTATCAGACATCCCTCCAAATGCACCTCTCAGCACATTAACATCCAAAAGTCTCTCTTTCACTCGCTTATCAATTAACGCGTAATCCAATAACACTCCCTGGCCATCTCTCCTACTTTCATACGTATACTTACGTATATCTCTCTTTTTAAGCCAGGTATTCCCAATCGAAAGTCTTTTTTCAGCCCACAAATCATCAAGCTCTTCACCATTTCCATTTACAGCACTGAACACCCCATGTACACCAGTTAATGCCTCAACTGCCACATTACTCAACTTTGCATTCAAATCACCCATCACTATAACCCAGTCCCGTACATCAAAACTACTGACACACTCACTCAGCTGCTCCCAAAACACTTGCCCTTCATGATCTTTCTTCTCATGCCTAGACACATAGGCACCAATAATCACCCATCTCTCTCCATCCACTTTCATTTTACCCATATAAGTCTAGAGTTTACTCTCTTTCACTCTATCACATACTCCCACAACTGTTTCAGGAGTAGTGCTACTCCTTCCTTTGCTCTTGTTCTCTCACCAACCCCTGACTTTACTCAAAAAACACTCCAAAACCACTCGTCCCCTCTTCCCTTGAGCTTCGTCTCACTCAGAGCCAAAACATCCAAGTTCCTTTCCGCAAACATACTACCTATCTCTCCTTTCTTCTAATCTTGGTTACATCCACACACATTTAGACACCCCAATCTGACCCTTCGAGGAGGATGAACACTCCTCGCGTGACTCTTTCCTGTTTCCCCTTTCGAAAATTAAAATACAAGGAGGGGAGGGATTCTAGCCCCCTGCTCCCGTCCTCATTATATATACATATTATCTATCATTATGCATTAGCGCAAGGAAACAGATGAAAGACTGGCCCAACCCACCCACATATACATGTATTTATACAAACACGTCCACACACGCACATATACATACATATACAATTCAACGTATACATATATATACACACACAGATATATACATATATACACATGTACATAATTCATACTGTCTGCCCTTATTCATTCCCGTCGCCACCCCGTCACACATGAAATGAAAACCCCTCCCACACATGTGCGCAAGGTAGCGCTAGGAAAAGACAACAAAGGCCCCATTCGTTCACACTCAGTCTCTAGTTGTCATGTATAATGCACCGAAACCACAGCTCCCTTTCCACATCCAGGCCCCACACAACTTTCCATGGTTTACCCTAGACGCTTCACATACCCTGGTTCAATCCATTGACAGCACGTCGACCCCGGTATACCACATCGTTCCAATTCACTCTATTCCTTGCACGCCTTTCACCCTCTTGCATGTTCAAGCCCCAATCACTCAAAATCATTTTCACTCCATCTCTCCACCTTCAATTTGGTCTCCCTCTTCTCCTCGTTCCCTCCACCTCTGACACATATATCCTCTTGGTCAATCTTTCCTCACTCATTCTCTCCATGTGACCAAACCATTTCAAAACACCCTCTTCTGCTCTCTCAACCACACTCTATTTATTCCCACACATCTCTCTTACCCTTACATTACTTACTCGATCAAACCACCTCACACCATATATTGTCCTCAAACATCTCATTTCCAGCACATCCACCCTCCTGCGCACAACTCTATCCATAGCCCACGCCTCGCAATCATACAACATTGTTGGAACCACTATTCCTTCAAACATACCCATTTTTGCTTTCCGAAATAGTCTTCGCGACTACCAAACATTCTTCAAGGCTCCCAGAATTTTCGCCCCCTCCCCCACCCTATGATTCACTTCCGCTTCCATGGTTCCATCCGCTGCCAGATCCACTCCCAGATATCTAAAACACTTTACTTCCTCTAGTTTTTCTGCATTCAAACTTACCTCCCAATTGACTTGACCCTCAACCCTACCGTACCTAATAACCTTGCTCTTATTCACATTTACTCTTAACTTTCTTCTTTCACACACTTTACCGAACTCAGTCACCAGCTTCTGCAGTTTCTCACATGAATCAGCCACCAGCTCTGTATCATCAGCAAACAACAACTGACTCACTTCCCAAGCTCTCTCATCCACAACAGACTGCATATTTGCACCTCTTTCCAAAATTCTTGCATTCACCTTCCTAACAACCCCATCCATAAACAAATTAAACAACCATGGAGACATCACACACCCCTGTCGCAAACCCACATTCACTGAGAACCAATCACTTTCCTCTCTTCCTACACGTACACATGCCTTACATCCTCGATAAAAGCTTTTCACTGCTTCTTACAACTTGCCTCCCACACCATATATTCTTAAAACCTTCCACAGAGCATCTCTATCAACTCTATCATATGCCTTCTCCAGATCCATAAATGCTACATACAAATCCATTTGTTTTTCTAAGTATTTCTCACATACATTCTTCAAAGCAAACACCTAATCCACACATCCTCTACCACTTCTGAAACCACACTGCTCTTCCCCAATCTGATGCTTTGTACATGCCTTCACCCTCTCAATCAATACCCTCCCATATAATTTACCAGGAATACTCAACAAACTTATACCTCTTTAATTTGAGCACTCACTCTTATCCCCTTTGCCTTTGTACAATGGCACTATGCAAGCATTCCGCCAATCCTCAGGCACCTCACCATGAATCATACATACATTAAATAGCCTTACCAACCAGTCAACAATACAGTCACCCCCTTTTTTAATAAATTCCACTGCAATACCATCCAAACCTGCTGCCTTGCCGGCTTTCATCTTCCGTAAAGCTTTTACTACCTCTTCTCTATTTACCAAATCATTTTCCCTAACCCTCTCACTTTGCACACCACCTCGACCAAAACACCCTATATCTGCCACTCTATCATCAAACACATTCAACAAACCTTCAAAATACTCACTCCATCTCCTTCTTACATCACCACTACTTGTTATCACCTCCCCATTAGCCCCCTTCACTGAAGTTCCCATTTGCTCCCTTGTCTTACGCACTTTATTTACCTCCTTCCAAAACATCTTTTTATTCTCCCTAAAATTTAATGATACTCTCTCACCCCAACTCTCATTTGCCCTCTTTTTCACCTCTTGCACCTTTCTCTTGACCCCCTGCCTCTTTCTTTTATACCTCTCCCACTCATTTGCATTTTTTCCCTTCAGAAATCGTCCAAATGCCTCTCTCTTCTCTTTCACTAATAATCTTACTTCTTCATCCCACCACTCACTACCTTTTCTAATCAACCCACCTCCCACGCTTCTCATTCCACAAGCATCTTTTGCGCAATCCATCACTGATTCCCTAAATACATCCCATTCCTCCCCCACTCCCCTTACCTCCTTTTTTTTTTTTTCTCACCTTTTTCCATTCTGTACTAAGTCTCTCCTGGTACTTCCTCACACAAGTCTCCTTCCCAAGCTCACTTACTCTCACCACTCTCTTCACCCCAACATTCTCTCTTCTTTTCTGAAAACCCCCACAAATATTCACCTTCGCCTCCATAAGATAATGATCAGACATCCCTCCAGTTGCACCTCTCAGCACATTAACATCCAAAAGTCTCTCTTTCGTGCGTCTATCAACTAACACGTAATCCAATAACGCTCTCTGGCCATCTCTCCTACTTACATACGTATACTTATGTATATCTCGCTTTTTAAACCAGGTATTCCCAATCACCAGTCCTTTTTCAGCACATAAATCTACAAGCTCTTCACCATTTCCATTTACAACACTGAACACTCCATGTATACCAATTATTCCCTCAACTGCCACATTACTCACCTTTCCATTCAAATCACCCATCACTATAACCCGGTCTTGTGCATCAAAACCACTAACACACTCATTCAGCTGCTCCCAAAACACTTGCTTCTCATGATCTTTCTTCTCATGCCCAGGTGCATATGCAGCACTAATCACCCATCTCTCTCCATCAACTTTCAGTTTTACCCATATCAATCTAGAATCTACTTTCTTACACTCTATCACATACTCCCACAACTCCTGATTCAGGAGTAGTGCTACTCCTTCCCTTGCTCTTGTCCTCTCACTAACCCCTGACTTTACTCCCAAGACATTCCGAAACCACTCTTCCCCTTTACCCTTTAGCTTTGTTTCACTCAGAGCCAAAACATCCAGGTTCCTTTCCTCAAACATACTACCTATCTCTCCTTTTTTTCTCATCTTGGTTACATCCACACACATTTAGACACCCCAATCTGAGCCTTGGAGGAGGATGAGCACTCCTCGCGTGACTCCTTCTTCTGTTTCCCCTTTTAGAAAGTTAAAATACAAGGAGGGGAGGGTTTCTGGACCCCCGCTCCCGTCCCCTTTAGTCGCTTTCTACGACACGTGAGGAATACGTAGGAAGTATTTTTTCTCCCCTATCCCCAGGGATATATATATATTATATATATATATATATATATATATATATATATATATATATATATATATATATATATATATATATATATATATATATATATATATATATATATATATATATATATATTATCCCTGGGGATAGGGGATGAAGAATACTTCCCACGTATTCCCTGCGTGTCGTAGAAGGCGACTAAAAGGGAAGGGAGCGGGAGGCTGGAAATCCTCCCCTCTCTTTTTTTTCTTTTTTTCTTTTTTTTTTCCAAAAGAAGGAACAGAGGGGGGCCAGGTGAGGATATTCCACAAAGGCCCAGTCCTCTGTTCTTAACGCTACCTCGCTAATGCGGGAAATGGCGGATAGTTTAAAAGAATATATATATATATATATATATACATATGTTGGAAAGGATCATAATTTTGCGCTTGATCATGCATATTCCTATGAATCCACGGGGAAAATGAAACACGATAAGTTCCTAATTGCACTTTCGTGTAATAATCACATTATCAGGGGGGACAAAAGAGAGAAATATAACAGTGAGTTGATATACAACGACGAGACGTAGCTAGGACGCCATTTGGTAAACAAGTGATTGTCTTCGACTATTCGAATACTATGTACTCGAAAACCCTTCGTCTCACGTTGGTAAGCAACGGGGTCTACACCGGTCATTTCCCATCAGGCTCACACAACCAGCAGATGGTATTTTACCGAACTAACTGTACAACGCGGGGGTATATGAATATCAACAAAGTGCGTGTGAACGAGCACCTTCATAGAACATGGGAAATGACCGATGTAGACCCCGTTGCTCACCAACGTGAGACGAAGGGTATTCGAGTACATAGTATTCGAATAGTTATTTCCCTATTAGGGGCGATCATAGCCAACCGTTAGCGCTCCCGCCTGTTGCGCAGGGGTCCCGGGTTCGATCCTGGCTGTTGGAGGTTGGTATGACATATATATATATGTATAAATATATGTATATATATATTACATATACACACACACACACACACACATATATATATATATATATATATATATATATATATATATATATATATATATATATATATATATATATATATATATATATATCAGAGGAGAGTGAACCTCAATTAGGCACGTCCTTCGGATGGTGGGTGAGGGATCTTGGTGTAGTAGTGTTTGGATGCTCCTTTGGGACCCATGAAGCAAACCGGAGGTCGTGGATCCTGCTGGCCGAGCACGGTCACTGCAGAGGATCCGAAGCCTCGAAACTGGTCGAACCTTTCTTAGGACGACGAAGGCTTGAAAATGATAGCGGACGGGAACACCTAATCTAAGTATTTATACAAAAGATACGTATGAGTTGTTGTAAGAAACAAGACAAGAAATAAAGAAACAAGACAAGAAATAAAGAAAGTAGTGAAGAATTAGAAGACGATTGTGTACTGATGGACGGTGAAGTCTGAGGAGATAATGGTGTGGCAATGATAGCGGGACCAACGTTCTCGAAACAAAGAAAAGCTGCAAAGTTGATGAATGGAACACCCTTGATGTTGACCTGCCACGTAGTGAAGATGTGACAGTCTGCAGGTGGAAGCATCTGAACCGAGTCTCACACGACACGTTCAAGAATGATTCTATGACGTGCTCGATGATCAGGATGAATTATTTCCCAAAGATAAAAGAAAATGAATACAATGAGAGACTTCAAGAGGAGAGTTGGTGATGACTGACACATACTCAGACCCACTAGGGAACCAACAATGTATGAAGACGGTGAAAGATTAGAAGACTGATGTATTTGGAACAAGTATATTATGAAGAGCATTTTTGATCATTAGGAACACCATGATTCTGTAGGGTCCTGATGGCGTAAAGTCAGTCTGACCATAACAATGTGATAGGTTATTTTCTCACAAAGAACAGAAGTTCCTATAGATGATGACCACAGATTAATCATTACAGTTATCATGATACAACGTAGAAAATCCCCAATAGTTGAAATTAGATGAAAATGATAAAAGATCAAAGTCTAAAAAAAAATCTTTTAAAAAAGAGATCCATTGAAAATGTAGTTCAAATGTGTTTTAAGATACTGTGAGTCTGGTAGATGCTGAAAATATGTAAATAAGATTGCAGAAGACATTCTGGATACACGCTTTCTTGGACAGAATACGAAGACCACGCTGGAAACAGAAAACTAAATCACTGAGAACTCGACTAAGGCACATCACCAGAAGATGAAATGTAGAACATGTGAAACGAGAACTCAAGAGAGAATTATGGTGCAAAGTTCAACGAGAGAATAATCTCACAATAAGATTATATATATATATATATATATATATATATATATATATATATATATATATATATATATATATATATATATATATATATATATATATATATGCTTTTTTCCCCACACATACTCGCTATTTCCTGCGTTAGCGAGGTAGCGTCAAGAACAGATGACTGAGCCTTAGTGTGAAAATCCTCACCCGGTTCTCTTCTCGTTTCCTTCACTCGGAAAACGTGTTGCAATAGTTTTAAGAAATACAAATGTGAAAGACGATCTATTCAAGATGAAAATGATGAATTTCAATTGGATCCAAATGATGAACCCAATGAAAAATGGACTAATTTGTCCCAAAGATATACGAAAATCCTACAGGTCGACACAGGCGAAGAAAAACTTGATAGTGTAAGTGATCCGGAAGATCTCACGTGTGGCACTTATAGGTAGTTGCCTAAAGATTATAAGTGATGGAAAGGCATTTGACATATGGGGTACGCCTGTCGAATTGTCCAAACCAAGACAAGTGAAAGTGTGACATTTCTACCATTCAACATTATGAATACACCATGAGCGAAGGAATCGCGTTAGCTGACCTGGGAAGACTGATCCAGGATATGTGAAAAATCATAGGGGAATTTATTTGATCGGTCATGCGTCCAAGATACACAAGAAAATACTCGGAAAAACAACTAGAGATGCTATTTTGAACTGTGAAGAGGTTCTGATTCTGTATCGAAACGCAAATTTTGAAGGTGTCTGTCAGAAATAAAAAGCAATAATAAGAATTCATATTCCCTGCATAAGTTAAGGTAATCAGTATACGATCTGAGATGGAAAAGAAAATGATTTGATAAAACCACGAGCGTGAATCAGGGTAGATCATTGTTCCAAATACTGTTCATAACACTCTTACATACGATCATCCAAACTGTGATCCTACGTCTGGAATCACCAGTCACAACTCCTGTATATGATCGTATTTGCCACTGGGTGACGAGCAGACTCTCATCAGGAGGGAACGGAAGATAAGGGGAGAAAACTGAGTGACACTGAAGTGAAAATGACCGAGATCAAGTGTATTATGGTATGTGAGACAGATGAGGAAGACTTGAACATAAGATGAGATCAACAAAAAACATCCATAAACAACAGAATTTATCTACCTAGGTGTCAAGTTAACAGCCATGTACGGTATTCGGCGAGAGAAATATATATATAACTTTAAGAATATAGAAATAGATTATATACGTATATATGAAGGAGTAACACATTCCAATACATACTGCATATAGACCCACAAGCAACACTGTTCTTATGTTTACAGTAACCAATTGAGCTGAGATCACCAAAGTGAGGCAGGTATGAGGCCAGTTAGACAGATCCTGAACAACACGAAGCTGGACGGAATACGAGACGAAGAAAATAGAAATTACGTAAATGTGATGCCACAACTAAGGACAAGAAGTAAAGAAGCAAAGGTGAGATAATTATGACACCTGGAGAGGATGGATTAAAAAAAGCCTAAGACAGCATTTCTCCAGGTACTTAATGGAAAAAGACCAGCAGGCAGACCTCAAACACGTTCGAGGGATAACATCCAGGAGATTGTAACCAATACAGAATTGTAGCGCTGGACAGACAAGCGGAGGGTTGCAAAACACAGCGGAACAACGTAAACACCAATGCTCTCATTGGCAGTCTGGAAGTCTGCCTAAGGACTGATGCGAGAAATACGAATATGTATATATATATATATATATATATATATATATATATATATATATATATATATATATATATATATTTACTATTCGCCATTTCCCATGTCAGCGAGGTAGCGTTAAGAACAGAGGACTGAGCCTTTGAGGGAAATCCTCACTTGGCCCCGTTCTCTATTCTTTCTTTTGGAAAATTAAAAACGAGAGGGGAGGATTTCCAGCCCCCGCTCCCTCTCCTTTTAGTCGCCTTCTACGACACGCAGGGAATACGTGGGAAGTATTCTTTCTCCCCCATCCCCAGGGATATATATATATATATATATATATATATATATATATATATATATATATATATATATATATGCTAATAACCACGAGGAAAATGAAACACAATAAGCTTAGCTTACCGCATTTCATTTTCCTCACGGTTATCAGCAAATACTACATCACGCGTATCACCATATATACGTGTGTGTGTGTGTGTGTGTGTGTGTGTGTGTCAGCAGACGACATACACTCAGCACATCTCATGCGTATCAACTGCTGTCTCTAATTATCATGGAGCTTACGTAAGGCCACGGGCGACGGTGCGACAGGCAAAGGGCCCTCCCTGCACACACGTCTGATCCCCCGGTGGGCGTCGCTTCGCAGCCTCTGATTCAATCAAGAGTGTGGCTGCATTTGCATTCGACATGCATTATTAGCGGCTTATATCACTGTTATTGTGACGCTAAATAAATTCCAGGTTTTTTTCTCCTTCCTCCGTGGATCTCATACGGTTCACATGGACGATATTCTCCAATCAGGATTTAGATTTAGGTATATACATTGTGTGTATCTCTGCAATGGTAAACAGCTTTATGCATCGCATACCCTTTAAATCCTTCCCATTTGGGCTGTTGGTGTCCGCGGTTCGAGCGGTTTAATTCTTTGCTAATCGGAACATAAACATGATCCTCACACGGCTCAAATCTTAATTTATCAGTTATTAATTTGGTGATAATTTCAGACTCCTGTGAGTATAAACATCTTGAAACCTAACGGCGCAACTGAACCATATGTGCCATAGACCATAAGACAAGTAAAGTATTGCGGATAACCTTGTGGTGGATGTAATGAATTAACACCTATATATCGCTGAGGAGGCTGAGGGGGCTGACATATATATCTCGTGGCAATGATGTGGTTTTACATCAGAGTTTATGGTGAAAGATGGAAATAAAGATTTGGCTGTGGATTAACTTTCTAAATTGTTTTCTCACCTAATCCCCATTACTGGCTGACGAGCGGTCCTTGTCTACGACTGGCCATCAACTAAATCTTCAGTAAGTCAATAGTCAAGTCTGCGAGACGTGATGCATGGCAACCACGGCACCACAACCTTGTGAAGCAGACCACCCGCAGAAAAACTGGCCCGAGCCTGATGGTCAAAATCAGATTAATTGAAAACTTTTCATGTGATAGAGTCTCTCATCTACGGCCGGCCAGGGGGAAACCAAGGCCCGATATTTGCACTTGATCATCCGGCTGGACAGGTATTCATAAGGGTCGAAAGACGCAGCATCCGACCCAGCTGACAGTTATGTAACCCATACATCTCCAGCTGTCGTCTACCCCATTGGTGGATCAGGAGGCCCCCCCCCCCCCCCCTCGACGAACGAGTGATGGACTACTGTTCGGTTTACCTCCCTCTAACCAAGGGTTTACCCCTGGCAGACATGAGATGATCGGGGGATGACAGTGGTGGTAAACCACCACTGTCAGGTCAAGTGTGAAGCAACTGTAACATCGGTGTACGTCTGTAACCACTGTGAAATATATATCCATGATGGACTTATGGGTTTACTATTTACTATCAAGTGTCACACTAGTGGCGGGCCATTAGTGAACTCCCTTCGGCTCTCAGTGAGGCAATGATGATCCCTCTGGTGGACCACTGGGGAACCATTATTAAAACACTGATGAGCCAGTGGCGAGGCAATGATGGACCACTGGTCAGCCTCTGGTGGACCACTGGTCAGCCACTGATGTACCACTGATGGACCACTGATGAAGCACATTTGGACTATTGATGAACTAAGAATGGACACTTGTTCAGTAACCACTCTACTGCCTGAACTCTGGCGAAGCTCTGCTAGACCAGTTGTGAATCACAGGTGGACCAGTGATGAGGATAGATGACAGGAAACCTGATGGTCCGTAACCATGGAATACAGATGCACAGGAATACAAACAACAACAGACCACTGGGTCCTTTCGAGGTTGTTCGTTTTGTGGAAGATGTCACAAACTCACGAAATAGTTTGATGAAAGATTGGAGGCGTTTAGAGGATTCCAGTACAATCATCTGCCAACTGTCATTTTGACCCTGGAGAAGCAATCAATGAAAGTCGTGGACTTGAAGTGTTATGTGTTGTGTACAAACAGGATGATAACGAAGTGATCTTTACCTTACACTTCCAGGCACATTAGAGCAACACGAGGAACGAGGATTGGTCACTAATGAACCAGTGGCATCTGAGTGACAGGCCACTAGTGAACCACCACTCGGCTATCAAACAGTGGACCAGGGGTAGGGCAATACCACCTAAAGATCATGTATGGAAGGTTAACCACGACAGCATCAGTGGGCGAACCACTGATGAATCACGGCTAGAAACTCCTGGTGGTCCACTTGTGGACCACCAGGAACTTGTTAAACCCTCGGGGTCGGTCCAGTCCAACAGTCATTTGTATGGCCCACCTCTGGTCCACTGCTGGGCCGTAGGTGTTTCACCAGAGAATTGCTGGGCTATCACTGGTCACCCACTGAATAACTACTGCTCCTGCCCCAGCAAACAACACCAAGCCAGAACCCAATTATCGGGAGAAAAGCAACACACATCAGAGGAGGACTGGATGTAGATTACCAAGAATGTGATATGTATAGAGAAAATATAAGTGGGTGAAACTTATGGGAACCCAGACCTCTGAGGGAAGGTCACCACTGATGAATGGACAAAGCAAAACCACCAGACACACTGGACATATCTCACAGGCAGATGAAAAACCAAACTATTTTACCATCAACAATAGTAGCGTAGATCATTGGTGGACTATCATGCTCGTAAAGTATCATTATCGTAAATATAACCCAGGAATCCATTTTACAAGGCCCCTACAGCTTCAAGGCTGCGCAACAGTCAGTAGCAGGGCAATGATGGACTCCTTTGGAGTGAGGAAATCCTCGACGTGATTGTATAACCTTTTGTCAACAATGATGGCCAATAATACACTAACGAGGGAGGATGATGTACTGATGGACCGGCACCACTGGTAGACCAGAGCCACCAACGAGGGAGAAGGGATGTACTGATGGAACGGCACCACTGGTAGACCAGAGCCACCAACGAGGGAGAAGGGATGTACTGATGGACCGGCACCACTGGTAGACCAGAGCCACCAACGAGGGAGAAGGGATGTACTGATGGACCGGCACCACTGGTAGACCAGAGCCACCAACGAGGGAGGATAGATGTACTGATGGACCGGCACCACTGGTAGACCAGAGCCACCGGTGGACCAAACCAGTGGTGCGTGAACACATATTCTCCAGAAACCCCCTGATGGACCAGTTTCGCGAATGTATGAACGCCAACTGGTGGTCCAACACATCTACTGGACCAAAACACTACTGTAGTGGTACAGCTTGTTCACCAGCTTCAGTAATGGACCTGAACCATCGGTGGACCAACACAAGTGGTTGACCATCACTAGCGTATCAACTCTCCTGGTGGACCAACCCCACTGGTAAAGTTACAGTGTAACTAAGCAACCTAGAAAGTGGACCTCTACCTACGGTGAACCAGAACCACCATTTAACCATCCCCATGTATACTACGGGACGTAGTGCCGGTGACGTCACACTACCAGTGGACCAGCACCAGTGATGGGCCACTAGACGACATGCAAGTCTGGTCCAGATGAACCGCTGGCCGCCATTACACCACAGTGGTTTAAAAACAGTGTTGAACCAACACCATTAAGGGACCAGCACGACTGGTGAAGGTGACCAGCTGGTGGATCTGATACCAGGATGAACCAGTGATGAAGGTTATTATCTATCAGCACAACCGACAGCTGGTGATAAGACTACCAGTCACAGCCTACAGCTGGTGATGACACTACAAGACACAGCCTACAGCTGGTGATGACACTACAAGACACAGCCTACAGCTGGTGATGACACTACAAGACACAGCCTACAGCTGGTGATGACACTACAAGACACAGCCTACAGCTGGTGATGACACTACAAGACACAGCCTACAGCTGGTGATGACACTACAAGACACAGCCTACAGCTGGTGATGACACTACAAGACACAGCCTACAGCTGGTGATGACACTACAAGACACAGCCTACAGCTGGTGATGACACTACAAGACACAGCCTACAGCTGGTGATGACACTACAAGACACAGCCTACAGCTGGTGATGACACTACAAGACACAGCCTACAGCTGGTGATGACACTACAAGACACAGCCCACACCTGGTGATGACACTACAAGACACAGCCTACAGCTGGTGATGACACTACAAGACACAGCCTACAGCTGGTGATGACACTACAAGACACAGCCCACACCTGGTGATGACACTACAAGACACAGCCTACAGCTGGTGATGACACTACAAGACACAGCCCACACCTGGTGATGACACTACAAGACACAGCCTACAGCTGGTGATGACAATACAAGACACAGCCTACAGCTGGTGATGACACCACAAGACACAGCCTACAGCTGGTGATGACAATACAAGTCACAGCCTACAGCTGGTGATGACACTACAAGACACAGCCTACAGCTGGTGATGACACTACAAGACACAGCCCACAGCCTGGTGATGACACTACAAGACACAGCCTACAGCTGGTGATGACACTACAAGACACAGTCTACAGCTGGTGATGACACTACAAGACACAGTCTACAGCTGGTGATGACAATACAAGTCACAGCCTACAGCTGGTGATGACACTACAAGTCACAGCCTACAGCTGGTGATGACAATACAAGACACAGCCTACAGCTGGTGATGACACCACAAGACACAGCCTACAGCTGGTGATGACAATACAAGTCACAGCCTACAGCTGGTGATGACACTACAAGACACAGCCTACAGCTGGTGATGACACTACAAGACACAGCCTACAGCTGGTGATGACACTACAAGACACAAGGCACAGCCCACAGCTGGTGATGACACTACAAGACACAGCCTACAGCTGGTGATGACACTACAAGACACAGCCTACAGCTGGTGATGACACTACAAGACACAGCCCACACCTGGTGATGACACTACAAGACACAGCCTACAGCTGGTGATGACACTACAAGTCACAGCCTACAGCTGGTGATGACACTACAAGACACAGCCTACAGCTGGTGATGACACTACAAGACACAGCCTACAGCTGGTGATGACACTACAAGACACAGCCTACAGCTGGTGATGACACTACAAGACACAGCCCACACCTGGTGATGACACTACAAGACACAGCCTACAGCTGGTGATGACACTACAAGACACAGCCCACACCTGGTGATGACACTACAAGACACAGCCTACAGCTGGTGATGACACTACAAGACACAGCCTACAGCTGGTGATGACACTACAAGACACAGCCTACAGCTGGTGATGACACTACAAGACACAGCCTACAGCTGGTGATGACACTACAAGACACAGCCTACAGCTGGTGATGACACTACAAGACACAGCCTACAGCTGGTGATGACACTACAAGACACAGCCTACAGCTGGTGATGACACTACAAGACACAGCCTACAGCTGGTGATGACACTACAAGACACAGCCTACAGCTGGTGATGACACTACAAGACACAGCCTACAGCTGGTGATGACACTACAAGACACAGCCTACAGCTGGTGATGACACTACAAGACACAGCCTACAGCTGGTGATGACACTACAAGACACAGCCTACAGCTGGTGATGACACTACAAGACACAGCCTACAGCTGGTGATGACACTACAAGACACAGCCTACAGCTGGTGATGACACTACAAGACACAGCCTACAGCTGGTGATGACACTACAAGACACAGCCTACAGCTGGTGATGACACTACAAGACACAGCCTACACCTGGTGATGACACTACAAGACACAGCCTACAGCTGGTGATGACACTACAAGACACAGCCTACAGCTGGTGATGACACTACAAGACACAGCCTACAGCTGGTGATGACACTACAAGACACAGCCTACAGCTGGTGATGACACTACAAGACACAGCCCACACCTGGTGATGACACTACAAGACACAGCCTACAGCTGGTGATGACACTACAAGACACAGCCCACACCTGGTGATGACACTACAAGACACAGCCTACAGCTGGTGATGACACTACAAGACACAGCCTACAGCTGGTGATGACACTACAAGACACAGCCTACAGCTGGTGATGACACTACAAGACACAGCCTACAGCTGGTGATGACACTACAAGACACAGCCTACAGCTGGTGATGACACTACAAGACACAGCCTACAGCTGGTGATGACACTACAAGACACAAGACACAGTCTACAGCTGGTGATGACATTTAACGTGGCTAGTTAAGTGAGCAATTAGTCCTGTGGGTCAGAGGGTATGATGAACCACCCATCACCACCCCTCTCACCCCGCCCACCACCAACCTGTCTCATGTTCACTCTCCCATGGCCTCTCCTCCTCCCTCTGCCCGCTCCCTCCTCACCGTCGTCTACCCCCCCCCCCCACCCTCCTGGGCGCCAGATATAATGGAGTATAAACAAAAAAAAAAGAGTTAATGATGCGCGACCTGGGGTCCATCAGGGCGTCCAAGTCTCGTGTATTCCGCCGCCGGAGATACTGTGGAACACGTTTGTAGGATTTGTGTTGTGTTGCTCGACGGTACACCTGTACCTTGCTCGGCGGTACACCTGTACCTTGCTTGGTGGTACACCTGTACCTTGCTTGACGGAACACCTGTACCTTGCTGGACGGTACACCTGTACCTTGCTTGACGGTACACCTGTACCTTGCTTGACGGTACACCTGTACCCTGCTTGACGGTACACCTGTACCTTGCTTGGTGGTACACCTGTACCTTGCTTGACGGTACACCTGTACCTTGCTTGGTGGTACACCTGTACCTTGCTAGACGGTACACCTGTACCTTGCTTGACGGTACACCTGTACCTTGCTTGGTGGTACACCTGTACCTTGCTAGACGGTACACCTGTACCTTGCTTGACGGTACACCTGTACCTTGCTTGACGGTACACCTGTACCTTGCTTGGCGGTACACCTGTACCTTGCTTGACGGTACACCTGTACCTTGCTTGGTGGTACACCTGTACCTTGCTTGACGGTACACCTGTACCTTGCTTGACGGTACACCTGTACCTTGCTTGGCAGTACACCTGTACCTTGCTTGACGGTACACCTGTACCTTGCTTGACGGTACACCTGTACCTTGCTTGGCAGTACACCTGTACCCTGCTTGACGGTACACCTGTACCTTGCTTGGTGGTACACCTGTACCTTGCTTGACGGTACACCTGTACCTTGCTTGGTGGTACACCTGTACCTTGCTAGACGGTACACCTGTACCTTGCTTGACGGTACACCTGTACCTTGCTTGGTGGTACACCTGTACCTTGCTAGACGGTACACCTGTACCTTGCTTGACGGTACACCTGTACCTTGCTTGACGGTACACCTGTACCTTGCTTGACGGTACACCTGTACCTTGCTTGACGGTACACCTGTACCTTGCTTGACGGTACACCTGTACCTTGCTTGACGGTACACCTGTACCTTGCTTGACGGTACACCAGTACCTTGCTTGACGGTACACCTGCACCGTGCTTGACGGTTCACCTGCACCTTGCTTCCTTGACGGTACACTTGTACCTTGCTTGACAGTATACCTGTACCTTGCTTGGCGGTACACCTGCACTTTGCTTGACGGTTCACCTATACCTTGCTTGCTTGACGGTACACCTATACCTTGCTTGACGGTACACCTGTATCTTGCTTGGTGGTACACCTGTGCCTTGATTGACGGTACACCTGTACCTTGCTTGACGGTACACCTGTATCTTGCTTGGTGGTACACCTGTGCCTTGATTGACGGTACACCTGTACCTTGCTTGACAGTACACCTGTACTATGCTTGGTGGTACACCTGTACCTTGCTTGGCGTTACACCTGTACCTTGCTTGACGGTACACCTGTACCTTGCTTGACGGTACACCTGTACCTTGATTGACGGAACACCTGTACCTTGCTTGACGGTACACCTGTACCTTGCTTGACGGTACACCTGTACCTTGCTTGGCAGTACACCTGTACCTTGCTTGGCGGTACACTTGTACCTTGCTTGACGGTACACCTGTACCTTGCTTGACGGAACACCTTTACCTTGTTTGACGGTACACCTGTACCTTGCTTGACGGTACACCTGTACCTTGCTTGACGGTACACCTGTACCTCCCTGGAGCCTCCTGTCGGTGCGGCATGTCCCGCATGTGTCAGGACCCGTGGCTTCTATCAGCCAGGAGCCAATATGCTGTTTCGACATGTCCTCTCTCTCTCTCTCTCTCTCTCTCTCTCTCTCTCTCTCTCTCTCTCTCTCTCTCTCTCTCTCTCTCTCTCTTCTCGTGTGAGGTCTGAGGTGGGCCAGGGGTTGTATGTGGGAGTGATTGTGGGAGGGTTGCTGACGTACAAGATGGATCCAGCCAACTCCTGATGATGTCTCTCCCACTTGCCCCCCCCCCACCACCACCAGTAGATGGTGTAGTATACAACACACATATTGTATACAACACACATGTTGTATTGCGTACTTGGAAAACTGGTCCTTTTTTTTCTGTTGTTCTGAGGCCAATAAGGTCACCATGTAAGAATCAGATGTGTAAGTTTTCCAGGGAATAACACTCAGTATTGTACAGCTTTAATGTATGATATCATCTGTACCTCCCTGACGTATGAACACTTAGTGGTTACGGTGATCTTTAATGTACACAGGAACATACCTAAGGTTTTGTAGAATTACGCTCTCACTTTTCCCATGAACATGATTATATTACTTTATTTTCACACACACACACACACACACACACACACACACACACACACACACACACACACACGCACACACACACACACACACACACACACCTGTTCATAAGAAGGGACACTGAGGAGAAGCGTTGACCTAGACCTGCCTGCTTTACAAGTGTCGCCTACACAGGATGACGTACTGTAGAGGAGGAACGATCTAAGGAAGGGACAAATGGCTTCAGAGAAAGTTCATGTGTAGCGAACTCCTCAGATTTCTACGAGAGAGTGAGCTCCACTTTAGACGAGTGGGAAGGTTGGATGGGTTGTTTGTATCTAGTTTACCAGAAAGCACTTGAGACTGTCCCGCATGGCAGGCTTGTGATAAAAACTGGATCACCAAGCAAGAATAAGGAAGCCATTCCAACCATGGATAGACGAATCATCTTTGTAGAAAGGAACAAACAAACGCGTATCAGAAAAAACCTCGAAATCGGTGGGGATCGTTAGCGGAGTGCCGCAGGGCTATATCCTGGGACCACTGATCTTGATCTATGTGAATGACTTGCCAAAAGGTATGGACTCCTACCTGAGCATATCAGCTGATGACACAAAGGTCAGGAGGGAGGTGAAAAACGAGGAAGATTTCATCAACTTAGTTGTTGATACTGAACCCGAGTAAATACGAAGTGATACAGTAATACAGTGGAAGTAGACCTCTGTATGAATATCATATAGCAGGAATAAGCTGTAGAAATCTGTGTGTGAGAGGGATCTAAAGCTGACATCGTCGCTAACCTTTCGCTAGTTGCCATATGTCCCACATCACAACAGTAAAGGAAACAAATTGTCTGCTGGCAACTCTTAGAATAACATTTAAGTAACTGGAATAGAAAATATTCAGCAAGTTGTTTACATCCCACTTTAGACCAAAACTGGAAAATGCTCATTAAGTCTGTTCTCCGCTCATGAAGAACCACAAAGAACAAAAAGAGAGACTCCAGAGGAGGTCAACAAAGAAAGGACCGTAATTAAGAAGACTGAATTCTAAGGCAAGGAGAGAGACCCTGAATTTGCACATTATGGAGAACAGAAGAGTGAAGGATGACCATATTACAACCTTTATGGGTTTCAACTAGTTAGATGATATAGAGGAAGCGCGGTTCTTTGAAGGATGTAAAGATAGAACAACCAGAGGCCATAATATGATCTCAAAGACAAAACAATAGAAATGATGCAAGAAGGTACTTCTGTACCATACAAGCAGACTCGGTTTCTACAGCCCCTCGTCCGTTCGCTCCTAAAGAGGACAACTAAACTCTCTCTCACCACCGCCACTTCCTCCACCCTGGCCACTACACCGCCTTGACTACCACCAGATCTTCCCTCCTTGACAACCACACCTCCTTCACCTGGCTGGTACCACACCCTGAACGGCGGTGTGGAATTGATCAGTGGTTTCACCCACTCTAACCTCACCATTTCTCCCCTTCATACCTTCCCGAAAATATTATCACCCAAGCAACCAGGAATTTCTGTGCTGAGAAGAGAACGAATGAATCATTGAAAACTGTGCATGGAGAGAGAGAGAGAGAGAGAGAGAGAGAGAGAGAGAGAGAGAGAGAGAGAGAGAGAGAGAGAGAGAGAGAGAGAGAGAGAGAGAGAGAGAGATTTGTTATCGCGCATCTGGCAACTTCCTGGCCGTGTCAACAACTGTGTATGGGGGGGGGGGGGGTTGTTATCGTGCGTCTGGCAGTTTCACTAGTGAGTGATGTTAACATGGGAAGGTGAGGGAAGTGTGTGCCTTGGTTTTGGTGAGAGTGGTTGGTCTGTGGGGCCGCTGAGGAAGTGAGGAATGGAAGATTTGAATGAGAAACTGTAGAAACTGGTTTTTGAGTGTGGGAGAGTATGTGGAAGGAAAAAGTTGAGATTAGATGTAAACAGAATCAAGAGTATTAGGTTTATCGATGGAGAAAGGCAGATTACTTGTCAGTCTCAATAGAAAGGCTTAGAGCAAGTGAGTAAATCTAAGATACCTGAGAGTAGACATGACAGCGAATGGCTGCATGGAAGTTGAACTGAGTCATAGGACGGGTGAGCAGGCGAAAGTCCTGGATGCGGTGAGAAATGTGTGGAAAGAGTGGTCTCTATTTCTGGGATGATGAGGGGGGGGGAGATGGTTGTGCTTGAAGGTACAGTAGCCCAATGGTACTGTATGGATGTGAGGCATAAGAAGAATGTACGGAGGAGGAGGAATTTATTGGAAATGAGACGTTTGAGAACAGTATGTGGTGCAAGGAAGTTTAATCGAATAAAGAATGATGGGGTAAAAGAGAGTTGCTGTGTATGCAAAGATTTAATGACGTGCCGTGTACACGAAAGATACTTTTTAGGGAGTTCTATGTACACTACAGAGATTTTATGATGTTCTATGTACACCAGAGAGCCTTCATGATGTACTGTGTACACCAGAGAGACTTTATGATATCTTGTGTGCTCCAGAGAAAGGAGTATGTCTGAGAGTGCTGAAGAGGGTATGCTGAAATGGTTTGGACATATCGAGAGGATGAGTGAAGAGAGGTTTACCAAGAGAAAATATGTGCTTGTGGAGGCGGACTAGGAGGAGGGGTAGACCAAACTGAAGATGAAGTCAAAAGGTCTTGAGTGCTCGGGACCTGAAAGTGCAAGATGGCGTAAGGTGAGCACGGAATAAGGTCAATTGGAGCAATATGGTATACAAGGGCGAAGTGCAGCGAAGTGGTATACAGGGCGGCGACTTGCTCTCAATTGACTGAACCAAAGCATATAAAGCATCCATGAGAAACTATAGAAGGCAATGTGGGGTCTCGCTTTGGGTAGGGGGCTGTGGTAACGGTCCATTACACATGACAAGTAGATAATGGACGTGAACGAATGAGGCTTTCCATCGTCTGTTCCTGGCGGCATCTCACTGACACGGGAAACGGAAAAGAAGTATGAAAGAAAAAAGGAGTCACGCGGGGAGTGCTCATCCTCCTCGAAGGCTTAAATTGGGGTGTCTAAATGCGTGTGGATGTAACCAAGATGAGAAAAAAGGAGAGAGAGGTAGTATGTTTGAGGGAAGGAACCTGGAAGTTTTGGATCTGAGTGAAACGGAGCTCAAGGGTAAAGCGGAAGAGTGGTTTGGGAATGTCTGGGGAGTAAAGTCAGGGGTTACTGAGAGGACAAGAGCAAGGGAAGGAGTAGCACTACTCCTGAAACAGAAGTGGTGGGAGTATGTGATAGAATGTAATGAATTAAACTCTAGATTGATATGGGTAAAACTGAAAATGGGTGGAGAGAGATTGGTGATTATTGTTGCATATGCACCTGGGCATGAGAAGAAAGATCATGAGAGTCAAGTGTTTTGGTAGCAGCTGAGTGAGTGTGTTAGTAGTTTTGATGCACGAGACCGGGTTATAGTGATGGGTGATTTAAATGCAAAGGTGAGCAATGTGGCAGTTGAGGGAATAATTGGTGTACATTGGGTGTTCAGTGTTGTAAATAGAAATGGTGAAGAGCTTGTAGATTTATGTGCTGAAAAAGAACTGGTGATTGGTAATACTTGGTTTAAAAAGAGAGATATACATAAGTATACGTATGTAAGTAGGAGAGATAGCAAGAGAGCGTTATTGGGTTATGTGTTAATTGATAGGCGCGTGAAAGAGAAACTTATGGATGTTAATGTGCTGCGAGGAGCACCTGGAGAGATGTCTGATCATTATTTTGTGGAGGAGAGGGTGAAGATATGTAGAGCTTTTCAGAAAAGAAGAGAGAACGTTGGAGTGAAGAGAATGGTGAGAGTAAGTGAGCTTAGGAAGGAGACTTGTTTGAGGAAGTACCAGGAGAGACTGAGTACAGAATGGAAAAAGGTGAGAACAAAGGACGTAAGGAGAGTGGGGAAGGAATGGGATGTATTTAGGGAAGCAGTGATGGCTTGCGCGAAAGATGCCTGTGGCTTGAGAAGCGTGGAAGGTGGGCAGATTAGAAAGGGTAGTGAGTGATGGGATGAAGAAATAAGATTGCTAGTAAAAGAGAAGAAAGAGGCATTTGGACGATTTTTGCTGGAAAATAATGCAAATGACTAAGAGATATATAAAAGAAATAGGCAGGAGGTCAAGAGTAAGGTGCAAGAGGTGAAAAAGAGGGCAAATGAGAGTTGGGGTGAGAGAGTATCATTAAATTTTAGGGAGAATAAAAAGATGTTCTGGAAGGAGGTAAATAAAGTGCGTAAGACAAGGGAACAAATGGGAACATCAGTGAAGGGGCAAATCGGGAAGTGATAACAAGTAGTGGTGATGTGAGGAGATGGAGTGAGTATTTTGAAGGTTTGTTGAATGTGTTTGGTGATGGAGTGGCAGATATAGGGTGTTTTGGTCGAGGATTTATGCAAAGTGAGAGGGTTAGAGAGAATGAGTTCGTAAACAGAGAAGAGGTAGTAAAAGCTTTGCGGAAGATGAAAGCCGGATTCGGATGGTATTGCAGTAAAATCATTTAAAAAGGGGGTGACTGTATTGTTGAGTGGTTGGTAAGGTTATTTAATGTATGTATGACTCATGGTGAGGTGCCTGAGGATTGGCGGAATGCGTGCATAGTGCCATTGTACAAAGGCAAAGGGGATAAGAGTGAGTGCTCAAATTACAGAGGTATAATTTTCTTGAGTGTTCCTGGGAAATCATATAGGAGGGTATTGATTGAGAGGGTGAAGGCATGTACAGAGCATCAGATTGGGGAAGAGCAGTGTGGTTTCAGAAGTGGAAGAGGATGTGTGGATCAGGTGTTTGCTTTGAAGAATGTATGTGAGAAATACTTAGAAAAGCAAATGAATTTGTATGTAGCATTTATGGATGTGGAGAAGGCATATGATAGAGCTGATAGAGATGCTCTGTGGAAGGTATTAAGAGTATATGGTGTGGGAGGTAAGTTGTTAGAAGCAGTGAAAAGTTTTACCGAGGATGTAAGGCATGTGTACGAGTAAGAAGAGAGGAAAGTGATTGGATCTCAGTGAATGTTGGTTTGCAGCAGGGGTGCGTGATGTTTCCATGGTTGTTTAATTTGTATAATTATGGATGGGGTTGTTAGGGAGGTGAATGCAAGGGTTTTGGAAAGAGGGGCAAGTATGCAGTCTGTTGTGGATGAGAGAGCTTGGGAAGTGAGTCAATTGTTATTCGCTGATGATAGAGCGCTGGTGGCTGATTGGGGCGAGAAACTGCAGAAGCTGGTGACTGAGTTTGGCAAAGTGTGTGAAAGAAGAAAGCTGAGAGTAAATGTGAATAAGAGCAAGGCTATTAGGTACAGTAGGGTTGAGGGACAAGTCAAGTGGGAGGTAAGTTAGAACGGAGAAAATTTGAGGAAGTGAAGTGTTTTAGATATCTGGGAGTGGATTTGGCAGCGGATGGAAACATGGAAGCGGAAATGAATCATAGGGTGGGGGAGAGGGCGAAAGTTCTGGGATATATGCGTCAGAGGTGGAGGGAACGGGAAGAAGTGGGAGACCAAATTGGAGGTGGAATGATGAAGTGAAAAAGATTTTGAGTGATCGGGGCCTGAACATACAGGAGTGCGAAAGGCGTGCAAGGAATAGAGTGAATTGGAACGATGTGGTATACCGGGGTCAACGTGCTGTCAATGGATTGAAGCAAAGCATGTGAAGCATCTGGGGTAAACCATGGAAGGTTTTGTGGGGCCTGGATGTGGAAAGGGATCTATGGTTTCAGTGCATTATACATGACAGCTAGAGACTGAGTGTGAACGAATGTGGCCTTTGTTGTCTTTCCTAGCGCTACCTCGCGCACATGCGGGGGAGGGGGTTGTCATTTCATGTGTGGCAGGGTGGCGACGAAAATGAATAAGGGCAGACAGTATGAATTATGTACATGTGTATATTTGAATATGTCTCTGTGTGTATATATATGTATACGTTGAGATGTATAGGTATGTATATGTGCGTGTGTGGACGTGTATGTATATATATATATGTATGTGGGTGGGTTGGGCCATTTCTTTCGTCTATTTCCTTGCGCTACCTCGCTAACGCGGGAGACAAAGCAAAATATGATAAATATAAAATAAAATAAAAAAAGATATATATGTATATATATATATATATATATATATATATATATATATATATATATATATATATATATATATATATATATATATATATATATATATATATATATATATATATATATATATATATACATACATATATATATATATATATATATATATATATATATATATATATATATATATATATATATATATATATATATATATATATATATATATATATATATATATATATATATATATATATATATATATATATATATATATATATATATATATATATATATATATATATATATATATATATATATATATATATATATATATATATATATATATATATATATATATATATATATATATTATATATATATATATATATATATATATATATATATATATATATATATATATATATATATATATATATATATATATATATATATATATATATATATATATATATATATATATATATATATATATATATATATATATATATATATATATATATATATATATATATATATATTAGGTTATTAGGTACAGCAGGGTTATTAGGTACAGTAGTGTTGAGGGTCAAGTCAACTGGGAGGTAAGTTTGAATGGAGAAAAACTGGAGGAAGTAAAGTGTTTTAGATATCTGGGAGTGGATCTGGCAGCGGATGGAACCATGGAAGCGGAAGTGAAACATAGGGTGGGGGAGGGGGCGAAAATCCTGGGAGCCTTGAAGAATGTGTGGAAGTCGAGAACATTATCTCGGAAAGCAAAAATGGGTATGTTTGAAGGAATAGTGGTTCCAACAATGTTGTATGGCTTCGAGGCGTGGGCTATGGATAGAGTTGTGCGAAGGAGGGTGGATGTGCTGGAAATGAGATGTTTGAGGACAATATGTGGTGTGAGGTGGTTTGATCGAGTAAGTAACGTAAGGGTAAGAGAGATGTGTGGAAATAAAAAGAGTGTGGTTGAGAGAGCAGAAGAGAGTGTTTTGAAATGGTTTGGTCATATGGAGATAATGAGTGAGGTAAGATTGACAAAGAGGATATATGTGTCACAGGTGGAGGGAACGAGGAGACCAAATTGGAGGTGGAAAGATGGAGTGAAAAAGATTTTGAGTGATCGGGGCCTGAACATGCAGGAGGGTGAAAGGCGTGCACGGAATAGAGTGAATTGGAACGATGTGGTATACCGGGGTCGAAATGCTGTCAATGGATTGAACCAGGGCATGTGAAGCGTCTGGGGTAAACCATGGAAAGTTGTGTGGGGCCTGGATGTGGAAAGGGAGCTGTGGTTTCGGTGCATTATTACATGACGGCTAGAGACTGAGTGTGAACGAATGGGGCCTTTGTTGTCTATTCGTAGCGCTACCTCGCACACATGAGGGGGGAGGGGGATGGTATTCCATGTGTGGCGAGGCGGCGATGGGAATGAATAAAGGCAGACAGTATGAATTATGTACATGTGTATATATGTATATGTCTGTGTGTGTATATATATATGTATACGTTAAGATGTATAGGTATGTATATTTGCCTGTGTGGACGTGTATGTATATACATGTGCATATGGGTGGGTTGGGCCATTCTTTCGTCTGTTTCCTTGCGTTACCTCGCTAACGCGGGAGACAGCGACAAAGCAAAATAAAATATAATTATATATATATATATATATATATATATATATATATATATATATATATATATATATATATATATATATATATATATATATATGCATATGTATGTATGTGTTCATTTATTGAGAGAGAGAGAGAGAGAGAGAGAGAGAGAGAGAGAGAGAGAGAGAGAGAGAGAGAGAGAGAGAGAGAGAGAGAGAGATGAGGGCAAGACCCGGTGTTTTCCAGCTCTCGAAACGTTGTCCATTTCGTTCCCTTCATTCGAGCTCCACCCTCACTCGCTGTGGAAATCCTGGACAAAATGTTCTCAAGTCTTCGGAAGTTCAGAGTGATCCTGTTCAACCAATGTTCGAGTTCCATCGATTACAATTGCTAATTTCGTCCCCGGAGTGCGGCACTGAGTGTGTGCTCTCGTGCATGTGTTAACTTAGGGTGAATGGCGCTCTGTGCCCATTAAAGATGGGACGAGTCATTCCTGGTTACGTGTGCGACACCTTTTGCGTCACCAGCGACATGGACAACTGAATTTGCTCTCTCCACTCACGCCGTGAGTCTGCATGTCTCCCACACTCCACCAAGCGGGCCTTTGTTTCGTGTGTGTAAACCATCGATACGTTATGATGTCCTGTGTACACCAGAGAGACTTTATGATGTCCTGTGTATACCAGAGAGACTTTATAATGTATTGTGTACACCAGAGAGACTTTGTGATGTATTGTGTACATCAGAGAGACTTTATAATGTCCTGTGTACACCAGAGAGACTTTATGATCTCTTGTGTACACCAGAGACACTTTATGATGAATTGTGTACACCAGAGGGACTTTATGATGTCCTCTGTACACGAGAGACTTTATGATGTCCTGTGTACACTAGAGAGATTTTATGATGTTTTGTGTACACCAGAGAGACTTTATGATGTATTGTGTACACCAGAGAGACTCTATGATGTATTGTGAACACCAGAGAGGCTTTATGTCCTGTGTACACAAGAGAGACTTTATGATGTATTGTGTACATCAGAGAGACTTTATGATGTCCTGTGTACACCAGAGAGACTTTATGATGTATTATTACACCAAAGACACTTTATGATGTCCTGTGTACACCAGAGAGACTTTATGATCTCTTGTGTACACCAGAGCCACTTTATGATGAATTGTGTACACCAGAGGGACTTTATGATGTCCTGTGTACACCAGAGAAACTTTACTATGTCCTGCGTACACCAGAGAGACTTTACGATGTATTGTATACACCAGAGGATCTTTATAATGGGCTATGTAGACCTGATAACTTTTATATTATGTTATGTACACCAGAGGATCTTTATAATGTAATATGTACACCAGAGAGCCTTTATGATGTGCTATGTACACCGGGGAGACTACTTTAGTGTATGCTGTGTACACTAGGGAGAGTTTACGATATACTTTGTACGCCTGAGAGACTTTCTGATAAACTATGCACACCATTATGTTTTATCTTCTACACCAGAGAGACTTTTTTATGATTTATCGTGTTACACCGAGAGATTTTATGATGCATTGTGTGCACAGGGAGACTTTATGATGCATGATGTGCGCCACGAGACTTTTTAATGTACTATATCAAGACAATATTGTGAAGACGTGCCTGTGGAGGCTGACCCGTGTGGACACAGGCAAGGAACTCCCAGTACCGCCCGGATCTCCCACCAAGTGAGCTACAGGGTAATTTAAATTCCTTGATTATTCATGATGAATAACCTGCGTGAATAAACCCAGTGTTTCATCAGCCGTGCTGACAACCGTGTAAATATTCGGGCTCGGGATAAAATGCAGCTTGACAGGGAAGGATCTTAGTGGCCTCGGATACTACACACTCCCCTGGGACGGGGTCACCCGTACCCTCCCTTACATTCTTCGGCGAAGACCCAGAGGACCACCAGGTTCCCCTGGGAGGGAAGGGCCTTAGAGCGAGCGTGGTAGAGGACCATCAGGCTCTCCTGGTAGGGAAGGGTCTTGGAGCCAGCGTGGTACAGGACCACCAGGTTACCCCGGTAGAGAAGGGCCTTACAGCTAGAGTGGTAGAGAACCACCTGGCTCTCCTAGTAGGGAAAGGCCTTAGAGCTAACATGGTAATTAAATGTTCAGAAAGAGACCCCGTGATGTAGTCTTGTTAGCCAACACAGACATAATGCTCGCCTGGGTCACAAACAATGACCGGTGTTGTAGCGTTATAAGCCAACACAGACATAATGCTCTGCTGGGTCACATACAAGGGCCAGTGTTGTGGTGTTATAAGCCAACACAGACATAATGCTCTGTTGGGTCACCCACAAGGACCGGGTGCTCCATCACTCACACATCAGCGGAGCGGGATGTGAAAATTATTCCTCACGTGTCAAGTAAAACAAGCTTAAACAACATGGAACCGTGAAGAGGTGTCGTAATGACCTTCCAGATGGGGATATGAACCTTAAAGACCAAGTGAGATCGTCCTAGTGTGAGCCCGAGTAGCTGCTGGGAGACTATAATAAAAGAAACTTTCCATTGTTTTTGGAAGGGAATCCCGCTGAGGGAGATGCACATCTCGAAATCATTAGACAGAGTCGCACTTGCCTTAAGATAATATATCTGTGTAATAAGCGTAGAAATATAGTAGTTTTAGATGCCTGGAAAGAGGGATTGTCATCGGGACCATTATAACAACTACTCAACCATCGTTAGATCAAACGAGGCAACTGGTCTCGTGTGACATTGGATGACTAAAGTATTCCAGTTGTCACATTATGACAAGCGTGACCTCTGTCATCCTGGTGGCATGAGCGATGACAAATGCTCTCATCAGACAACCATGATGCCAAATCCAAGCTTCACCCAGACCTGTACAGTGAATGTGTTTGACGTCATGAACAAGGAAATATGAATTAATCATTCTTCTGCGTTCTCAAAACCCAAACAAGAAAGGAAAGTGTTCGGTGTTTCATTAAAAATGAAGAGAAATTCTTCGGAATTTCTCTCTTCCAGCTACGCATAACCTTTCCAGAAATACTGGGATATGATATTGTACATTATCTCAAGGTTCTTAGCTCGGACGAGTGGAATGATGTGCTTATGTTTGTTGTTATAAACGAAAATATTATAACACGCAGCACTATGGCTCGCAGTATTAAAACCTGCACTATTGTAACTCACACTATTATAACCTACAGTATGACAACCTACAGTATCATGACCTACAGTATGACAACCTACAGTATCATGACCTACAGTATGACAACCTACAGTATCATGACCTACAGTATGACAACCTACAGTATCATGACTTACAGTATCACAACCTACAGTATCTTAATGCACAGTGTTACAACCCCACACACTTTACGATCGTACTGAGAAAAAAAATATAGATTTTCGTACATCTGAACTTGCATTAGACAGAGAAGTAAAGTTAGTCCTTGCCAAGTTATACCAGTCTGTGTGTGTGTGTGTGTGTGTGTGTGTGTGTGTGTGTGTGTGTGTATGTGTGTGTGTGTGTGTTCAGATATAAACTCGATAAGTGAACATCCGGCTGCCAGGCTCGTCACGCCAACCCTTGAACTGTGAAACACGCATGCAACATCCTGTACCACCTGCCGGAATTTAAGTGAAATATGAGAAAATTGTGGAGCTTGACGTATAGCTATATCCCAGAGTGATCCCCAGTGGCAGGCATATATATATATATATATATATATATATATATATATATGTGTGTGTGTGTGTGTGTGTGTGTGTGTGTGTGTGTGTGTGTGTGTGTGTGTGTGTGTTAGCGGGAAGAGTCACTTTTAGCGCGGCTGTATCATTAGTGGTATACACGTGGTAAGGGGGGGTTGTGGTTGGCTGAATCCACCTAGGGTGTGTTGTGTGAGGTGTGGTGGTAGAATGACTGGCTCTGAAGCTATGGTGTGCGGGTGAGAGAGGGATGCTTCGTCTGATGCTGAGGATGCTGGTGTGAGGCGTTAGGAGGAGAGAAAGATGGGCTGTTTGGAGGGTTGTAGGACTAGTGTTATGTTGGCAGGTTTCCAGATGTCGGGAAAAGAGTTCGGATTCCAAATGGACCCAAGTGGTCGAGATGTGAAGGTTCGATATGTTGCTGGAAGGCTTGTGGGAGGAGAGTTCTTCGTTGTAACTGCGTAGCAGGAGTGACGGGTAGTTGTTCGTAGATGAATTTTGTGAAGGCGTTTCACAACCCACGTCATCATCAACAATAACACTAACAAGATATATATCGTTGATATAACCCGGAATCCTCTCTTACTTCTCCTTCCTTTAACATGAGTAAGTCTTTCATTGTTATATATTATACATAATTTAGTCCACACACAACAACACCTTTCCTTTGGTTTCACTAATCAATTCCTTTTCTCTTTACGCTTTCTCGTATCTTGTGCCTCATATGCACAATATCTCATGTGGTGTGACCCAAGTTGGTGAGGCGTACTATAATTTCGGATCAATCAAAGTTATAAATATCGTTCTTAACGCGCCATCCATTTACTTAAACGCCCAATTTGACAACTTACGTTGAACAACTCGTCGGGAAGATTTCCTGGTGACAGATGGTGTGGTACTATGATAACACCCAAGTCACACACACACACACACACACACACACACAGACTCTTGTAATATGTTCCATGCGAGATAGTGGCCAAGGACTGACCTCATTTCACAGAACCCAATCATCCTTATCTTGTCTTTGTTAGAAAAGAAATTGTTAACTTTTTTCATTTAACCACAGCTGTAGTTTTTCTAGCCAGGTGTGTGTGTGTGTGTGTGTGTTGCTGCAGCCCCGACACCCCACACACCTCACCTACCCACAGACATATGACTTAAGTTACCATGACAAGTCAAAAACACAGATCATGACAGCGTTTGCCTCACGACTGACCTCTGTAAGTCACTCTACTTGTTACTTTAAACCAGCTCGAAAAGGCACCTCTAACATGTGCCTTTCATACACTTTCAATAATTTCCGAGATACTGCAAAAGTCTCCATTGGTAACTGCTTGAAAAATCCACATATATTTTTTCTTTCCTGACTAACTTTCTCGAGTGAGACAATGTCAGGTGCCTTTAAGACATCCGAGACAGCAGTCCACCCACCCATCTCTTTTTGTTTAGGTCAGTGTTCCCTGTGGGTGTCAAGACGTTTATTCTTTATCTGTTAAGTGACGGGTTTCTCCTCAGTTAAAGTTTTTATTTTGTCTATTATGACTGACGTCTTCCCAGGGATATACAGTGTTTAGACTATGATCTTTTAAGATTCTTTTTTATGCGTTCAGAGTGAATCATATTTTCATGTCAATCAGGCTATTTAATCGGCACTCCATTTGTTGCCACACATAAGATTTTGTGTATACGTAATTTCTTTCAATTTCTTTTCTTCCCTTCAGAAAATGTATATAGTGTACATTGTTTATAGTGATGGACTAACATTGTTTCTGATTCTACTATGCTCTTCTGTCCTTTCGTTTTTCTGTTTTTATCGTTTTCTTTATCTCTGAATTTATCATCTATGATTCTCTTTGTCTCCATTCCATATAGCTATTCCATATAACCATTCATATAACCATACCATGTAACCATTCTAGCTGATTATTTATCTAAGAGAGCAGTTAATATTGCCATAAGCAGTTTGTCCTAACCCTATATTACAGAACATGGTGCGTCTTCAGATCTCTCGCCATAGAGAGTGTGAAGAACATTAAGCCTACAGGAATTCAGAGGAAACTACGTATATTGGCAACTAATCTTCATCTCTTACGTCTTTCACCAACGCAGCACTAGAGGGATGATAGTCAAATGCACTAGTCATTCTTACGTTAGAGAACTTATCATACAATCTTTTAATTACCTTATTTCATTAAACGTGTTCGGTCATCACTATGTGAAACGTTGGATGTTTTGAGCAAGATGACAATACTGATTTCCAACTCTTTCGCTACCTGATCGGTTGATGTCTCGATACTGGAGACATACACAATATCTACAGGATACGTTTACAGATTGCAGTAAGCAATCATTCCCACTATCTGGCAGGAACAGTCCATTATTACTGACCAAGATTAGATGGGAGAGCTTTGCAATGGACAGGGCAGGGGTCATTAACGATGGGACATATGACACCCTGTTCTATATGGCAATATCTTGACCCATTCGTGGCCTTAGCTAATTAGTTCTGGCTTGAGCAGTGGTGTAGAACGGTATTCATTACAGTAATAATTCCAGTCATCGTCCTGTATCAGTCTTATGAAGGGTTTCTATTCCCTGAGCAGCAGAAAATGATAGTGGATGTTCTTACAGTCATCTCGAAGACCTACACACAGGATCAGTATAATTTGTTTTCCGTATGTCTTTACCCACCGGAGGTGTAGGCTGGGTGGTAAACTGTACAGGAATGTGATGAACTGAGGCGTGGCCCCGTAACCTTGGAGCGAGGGAGGGAAATGACACGAGGTGTGGCACACCATGAGTGACGTTACAGACAACGGCTTTGTTAGGGGTCGACTTGATCCATGATATCCCCGGCAGTGGCACCGTGTTAGGAGGCTCTGAAACTATGTGACGTCTGAAGGAATACTTCTGTGGGAAGTGGCTTACAACAGCACTTCTGTGGTAGGTGGCTCACAACAGCACTTCCGTGATGGGTGGCTCACAACAGCACTTCTCTGGTAGGTGGCTCACAACAGCTCTTCTCTGGTAGGTGGCTCACAACAGCTCTTCTCTGGTAGGTGGCTCACAACAGCTCTTCTCTGGTAGATGGCTCGCAACAGCATTTCTGTGGTAGGTGATTTGCAACAGCAACTGTTTGGTATATGCCTCGCAACTGCACATCTGTGGTAGATGCCCCACAACAGCACCTCTGTGGTACGTGGTTTGTAATAGCTCCTCTGTGGTTTGTGGCTCACAAAATCATGTGAAGCTTGACGCCATTCATCTCCTTGATGGACTGTGGCTCAGTGATTGAAAAAAGCCCAGGAGCAAACCAGGCTGGACCAATGTTACCTCCTCGCACACCAGCAGACTCTGGTGAAGACGATGTTGAGAGAGAGATATTAATCTCTCGTATTCACAAAATGTCCTTGTAATTTGACGACATTTGCTACAGTGAAATCGAGGCTGTCTCGATTAGTATTTCATCAGTATCAAGTAGCTATTCTATCTCTACGGAGAAGAGATATGGCAGCAGATATAAACGCACGTTATAAATGATTTTCGAGTCAATTACAAGTGACTGATGCCTGGATAAACGAGCGCTGTCCCTTCACTGGAGGAGAGGTGGATGGACCTTTCCAAGGACTTCCGAGATACTGCTGAGGTAAACAATACATGAGCCGGTTACCCTTGGCATGTTTAGAGCTGGTTGAGTTCCACGAGTGTCTTACCACGGCACCACAGCTGTGTCACAATGGCTGGGACATAACCATGTCCCATGCAAACCGAATAATAAAACAGCTTGCACAATGTAATGGTCGATGTTCAACGTTGTTTGTATGTGTGTATGTGTGTGTGTGTGTGTGTGTGTGTGTGTGGATCACAAGTGAGCGCGTGATCAAGTATATTCCTATGAGTCCATGGGAAAATGAAACATGGTAAGTTCCCAAGTGCACTATTGGGTAACAATCACATCATCGGCGGAGATACAAGAAAAAAATATAACAGTCAGTTGATATACAAAGAAGAGACGTAGCTAGGACGCCATTTGGTAAACAAGTGATTCCCCAAATGTAGGTCGGGTGCGTTCGAGTCTGGCAACATGTGTATCATAAATCTACTATGTGTACAAGAAGGGGAACTGTTTACAAATTCTATCAACAATAAAGCTATCCAATTTGTATGGACGTTCAATGATATTAAGGTTACAGTTCTCCGTGTATGTAATGACAAAAGATTCAATGATATTTCTCGTTGTACAGGAGTTAAGAGTTAATAACAGAGATGGCATTACTCCAATTAACACAGTGATCATATCTGTTAACCTGATTAAACAAGGCATTTGATTCTTGTCCTGTTCTTATACTATATTTATGTTGCTTAAGTCTAACAGAAAGATCCTTACCAGTCTGTCCAACTTAACCCTTATCACAATTTCTACATGGTACTCTATAAATGCATCCTGCAGAACTTTCTGGTAAGTTCCTGATTGATATATTCTTTATAGTATTATTGTCGCTGAAGGCAACATCTACATTAAAGGATTTAAGCAACATGGAAAGAAAAGCAAAATTATCATTAAAAGGGGAGAACTAAAAGGCTCTTGGTGCCAAGGGGAAGTTTGGGTTCAACTCTACAAGATTATTTCTTTGCCAACTTAAGGGATTAATCAATGAAAGATCTAGAAAACTATAACTTGGATCCGATAGAATATATCTTCTCAAACTCATCATCAATAAACTCTGGACTGCAAATACGTAATGCCCTAAGGAACATAGACTGAAATGATGATAATTTAACTGTCATGTTGAGATGAGTAATAATAGATATATGAGCATATATTGGTAGGTTTTTTGTATATGCTAAACTTAGACTTGTTTCCTTACCTATGGATAATACAATCTAAAATAGGTAACATACCATTATTTTCAATTTCTACAGTAAAGTTGATGGAAGGTACTAGATTGTTAAGAAAAGGGAGAAATGTTTGTAAACTGTTATTTGTAGGTGATGTTCTTTGTGTTTGGCCAACAAATGAAAATTTACATACATTTCTCTCATTTCATAGAACACATAATGCTGTTCAGCCGCAAGGTTTCGAATCCGGGACTTTTTGCGTGTTAGTTAGGAGTAATTCCCCTACACTGACGAATTGACACTGCATTCTTTCATTTCTTTCATTGCCCCTCTAACGTCTTTCTACCTCGATTTACATCGCGTCTCATCAAACTACCTCTATAGTCTCAGATCTGGACATGAATTCCCAGTGAGGAAGAGCGTAATGTCTTTAACCTTTCCTGATCTCTTTATATTCATTTTATATCTTCATGATCGTCAAGCTGTTCTTGTGACCTAAGTGTTCTGTCACCTTTCATGCCTCCGTGACCTATGCAGTAGTCGCCAGATACATGTTCACATCCATGTCTCTTCATTCTATAATGTTCATTCAGGTCTCCAGTGATGACAACATCCATCTGGTTACCTGCATCATACCTTCCCTGCGGACAGTCACAAGATGGTCTTCCCTAGTTTACTTCTCTACGTACAGTGCGCACACCTGTATCACGTGCACGATACCATACTCCATTGCCTGGTTTATATATATATATATATATATATATATATATATATATATATATATATATATATATATATATATATATATATATATATATATATATATATATATTGGAAAGAATCGCAATTTTGCGCGTGATCAAGTATATTCCTAAGAGTCCACGGGGGAAATGAAACACGATAAGTTCCCAAGTGCACTTTCGTGTAATAATCACATCATCAGGGGAGACACAAGAGAGAAATATAACAGTCAGTTGATATACAACGAAGACACGTAGCTAGGACGCCATTTGGTAAAAATGCTATTGTCCAAGACAGACAACGAGCGGTCATAAACATATTATTTTACAAGTTTTATCAACAATAAAGTTATCCAATTTGTATAGACCATCACTGATATTAAGATTATAATTCTTTGTGTGTGTGTGTGTGTGTGTGTGTGTGTGTGTGTGTGTGTGTGTGTGTATTTTGGGAGCAGCTGGGTGAGTGTGTTAGCAGCTTTGATGCACGAGACCGAGTATTGTGATGGGTGATTTGAATGCAAATGTGAGTAATGTGGCAGTTAAGGGTATAACTGGTGTACATGGGGTGTTCAGTGTTGTAAATGGAAATGGTGAAGAGCATGTAGATTTGTGTGCAGAAAAAGGACTGGTGATTGGGAATAACTGGCTTAGAAAAATAAATATACATAAGTATACATATGTAAGTAGGAGAGATGGCCAGGGAGCGTTATTGGATTACGTGATAATTGATAGGCGTGCGAAAGAGAGACTTTTGGATGTTAATGTGCTGAGAAGTGCAACTGGAGGGATGTGATCATCATCTTGTGGAGGCGAAGGTGAAGATATGTAGAGGTTTTCAGGAAAGAAGAAAGAATGTTGGGGTGAAGAAAATAGTGATAGTAAGTGAGCTTGGAAAGGAGACTTATGTGAGGAAGTACCAGGAGAGATTGAGCGCAGAATGGAAAAAAAGAGAGCAAATGACGTAAAGAGAGTGGGAGAGGAATGGGATGCATTTAGTGAGGCAGTGGTGGCTTGTGGCATGATGAAGGTGGGAGGTGGAAGGATTAGAAAGGGTAGTGAGTGGTGGAATGGAGAAGTAAGATTGTTAGTGAAAGAGAAGAGAGAGGCATTTGGACGGTTTTTGCAGGGAAATAATGCAAATGACTGGGAGATGTATGAAAGAAACAGGCAAGAGGTCAAGAGAAGGGTGTAAGAGGTGAAAGAGAGGGCAGATGAGAGTTGGAGTGAGAGAATGAAATACGTTTTGGAAGGCGGCAAATAAAGAGCGTAAGACGAAAGCATAAATGGGATAATTGGTGAAGGGGCAAATGGGGAGGTAATGATAAGTAGTGGTGAAGTGAGAGGGAGATGGAGTGAGTATTTTGTAGGTTTGCTGAATGTGTTAGACGATAGAGTGGCAGATATAGGGTGTTTTGGTCGAGGTGGTGCAAGTGAGAGGGTCAGAGAGAATGATTTGGTAAACAGAGAAGACGTAGTGAAAGCTTTGCGGAAGATGAAAACCGGCAAGGCGGCGGGTTTGGGTGGTATTGCTGTGGAATTTATTAGAGAAGGGGGTGACTGTGCTGTTGACTGGTTGGTGAGGATATTCAATGTAGGTATGGTCCATGGTGAAGTACCTGAGGATTGGCAGAATGCATGCATAGTGCCATTGTAAAAAGGCAAAGGGGACAAAGGTGGTTCTTCAAATTACAGAGGTAAAAGTTTGTTGAGTATTCCTGGGAACCTATATTGGAGGGTGTTGATTGAGAGGATGAAGGCATGTACAGAGCATGAAATTGGGGAAGAGCAGTGTGGTTTCAGATGTGGTAGAGGATGTGTGGATCAGGTGTTTGTTTTAAAGAATGTATGTGAGAAATAGAAAAGCAAATGGATTTGTATGGAGCATATATGGATTTGTATGTAGCATATATGGATCTGGAGAAGGCATATGATAGAGTTGATAGAGATGCTCTATGGAAGGTGTTAAGAGTATATGGTGTGGAACGTAAGTCGCTAAAAGCAGTGAAAAATTTTTATCAATGATGTAAGGCATGTGTATGAGTAGGAAGAGAGAAAAGTGATTGGTTCCCAGTGAATGTCGATTTGCGGTAAGGATGTGTGATGTCTCCATGGTTGTTTGATTTGTTTATGGATGGCGTTGTCGGGGAAGTGAATGCAAGAGTTTTGGAGAGAGGGGCAAGTATGCAGTCATTTGTAGATGAGAGGGCTTGGGAATTGAGTCAGTTGTTTTTCGCTGATGATACAGCGCTGGTGGGTGATTCGGGTGAGAAACTGCAGAAGCTGGTGACTGCGTTTGATAAAGTGTGTGGAAGAAGAAAGTCGAGAGTAAATGTGAATAAGAGCAAGGTTATTAGGCAAAGTAGGGTTGAGGGACAAATCCATTAGGAGTTACGTTTGAATGGAGAAAAACTGGAGGAAGTGAAGTGTTTTAGATATCTGGTAGTGGATTTGGCAGCGGATGGAACCATGGAAGCGGAAGTGAGTCATAGGGTGGGGGAGGAGGCGAAAGTTCTGGAAGTGTTGAAAAAATGTATGGAAGTCGAGAACGTTATCTTGGAAAGCAAAGATGGGTATGTTTGAAGAAATAATGGTTCCAACAATGTTATATGGTTGCGAGGCTTGGGCTATAGATAGAGTTGTGCGGAGGATGGTAGATGTGCTAGTAATGAGATGTTTAAGGACAATATGTGGTGTAAGTTGGTTTGATCGAGTAAGTATTGAAAGGGTAAGATAGCTTTATTGTTGATAAAATTTGTAAAATGATAAGTTTATGAACGCTCGTTGGACGTTTCGGACAGTCACATGTTTACCAAATGGCGTCCTAGCTTCGTCTCTTCGTTGTATATCAACTGACTGTTATATTTCTCTCTTGTGTTTCCCTTGATGGTGTGATCATTACACGAAAGTGCACTTGGGAACTTATTGTGTTTCATTTTCCCCGTGGACTCATAGGATTATATATATATATATCTGGGAGTGGATCTGTCAGCGGATGGAACCATGGAAGCGGAAGTGGATCATAGGGTGGGGGAGGGGGCGAAAATTTTGGGAGCCTTGAAAAAATGTATGGAAGTCGAGAACATTATCTCGGAAAGCAAAAATGGGTATGTTTGAAGGAATAGTGGTTCCAACAATGTTGTATGGTTGCGAGGCGTGGGCTATGGATAGAGATGTGCGCAGGAGGATGGATGTGCTGGAAATGAGATGTTTGAGGACAATGTGTGGTGTGAGGTGGTTTGATCGAGTAAGTAACGTAAGGGTAAGAGAGATGTGTGGAAATAAAAAGAGCGTGGTTGAGAGAGCAGAAGAGGGTGTTTTGAAGTGGTTTGGGCACATGGAGAGAATGAGTGAGGAAAGATTGACCAAGAGGATATATGTGTCGGAGGTGGAGGGAACGAGGAGAAGAGGGAGACCAAATTGGAGGTGGAAAGATGGAGTGAAAAAGATTTTGTGTGATCGGGGCCTGAACATGCAGGAGGGTGAAAGGAGGGCAAGGAATAGAGTGAATTGGAGCGATGTGGTATACAGGGGTTGACGTGCTGTCAGTGGATTGAATCAAGGCATGTGAAGCGTCTGGGGTAAACCATGGAAGGCTGTGTAGGTATGTATATTTGCGTGTGTGGACGTATGTACATGTGTATGGGGGGGGGGGTTGGGCCATTTCTTTCGTCTGTTTCCTTGCGCTACCTCGCAAACGCGGGAGACAGCGACAAAGTATGAAAAAAAAAAAAAAAATATATATATATATATATATATATATATATATATATATATATATATATATATTTATTTATTTATTATTTATTTTGCTTTGTCGCTGTCTCCCGCGTTAGCGAGGTAGCGCAAGGAAACAGACAAAAGAATGGTCCAACCCGCCCACATACACATGTATATACATACACGTCCACACACGCAAATATACATGCCTATACATATCAATGTACACATATATATACACACACAGACATATACATATATACACATGTACATAATTCATACTGTCTGCATTTATCTATTCCCGTCGCCACCTCGCCACACATGGAATAACAACCCCCTCCCCCCTCATGTGTGCGAGGTAGCGCTAGGAAAAGACACCAAAGGCCCCATTCGCTCACACTCAGTCTCTAGCTGTCATGTAATAATGCACCGAAACCACAGCTCCCTTTCCACATCCAAGCCACACACAACTTTCCATGGTTTACCCCAGACGCTTCACATGCCCTGGTTCAATCCATTGGCAGCACGTCGACCCCGGTATACCACATCGTTTCCAATGCACGCCTTTCACCCTCCTGCATGTTCAGGCCCCGATCACTCAAAATCTTTTTCACTCCATCTTTCCACCTCCAATTTGGTCTCCCACTTCTCCTCGTTCCCTCCACCTCTGACACATATATCCTTTTGGTCAATCTTTCCTCACTCATTCTTTCCATGTGACCAAACCATTTCAAAACACCCTCTTCTGCTCTCTCAACCACACTCTTTTTATTTCCACACATCTCTCTTACCCTTACATTACTTACTCGATCAAGCCACCTCACACCACATATTGTCCTCAAACATCTCATTTCCAGCACATCCACCCTCCTGCGCACAACTCTATCCATAGCCCACGCCTCGCAACCATACAACATTGTTAGAACCACTATTCCTTCAAACATACCCATTTTTGCTTTCCGAGATAATGTTCTCGACTTCCAAACATTCTTCAAGGCTCCCAGAATTTTCGCCCCCTCCCCCACTCTATGATTCACTTCCGCTTCCATGGTTCCATCCGCTGCCAGATCCACTCCCAGATATCTAAAACACTTCACTTCCTCCAGTTTTTCTCCATTCAAACTTACCTCCCAATTGACTTGACCCTCAACCTACTGTACCTAATAACCTTGCTCTTATTCACATCTACTCTTAACTTTCTTCTTTCACATACTTTACCAAACTCAGTCACCAGCTTCTGCACTTTCTTACATGAATCAGCCACCAGCGCTGTATCATCAGCGAACAACAACTGACTCACTTCCCAAGCTCTCTCATCCACAACAGACTGCATACTTGCCCCGCTTTCCAAAACTCTTGCATTCACCTCCCTAACAACCCCATCCATAAGCAAATTAAACAACCATGGAGACATCACACACCCCTGCCACAAACCTACATTCACTGAGAACCAATCACTTTCTTCTCTTCCTACACGTACACATGCCTTACATCCTCGATAAAAACTTTTCACTGCTTCTAACAGCTAGCCTCCTACACCATATATTCTTAAAACCTTCCACAGAGCATCTCTATCAACTCTATCATATGCCTTCTCCAGATCCATGAATGCTACATACAAATCCATTTGTTTTTCTCAGTATTTCTCACATACATTCTTCAAAGCAAACACCTGATCCACACACCCTCTACCACTTCTGAAACCACACTGCTCTTCCCCAATCTGATGCTCTGTACATGCCTTCACCCTCTCAATCAATACCCTCCCGTATAATTTACCAGGAATACTCAACAAACTTATACCTCCGTAATTTGAGCACTCACTCTAATACCCTTTGCCTTTGTACAATGGCACTATGCAAGCATTCCGCCAGTCCTCAGGCACCTCTCCATGAATCATACATACATCAAATAACCTTACCAACCGGTCAACAATACAGTCACCCCTCTTTTAATAAATTCCACTGCAATACCATCCAAACCTGCTGCCTTGCCGGCTTTCATCTTCCGTAAAGCTTTTACTACCTCTTCTCTATTTACCAAATCATTTTCCCTAACCCTCTCACTTTGCACACCACCTCGACCAAAACACCCTATGTCTTCCACTCTATCATCAAACACATTTAACAAACCTTCAAAATACTCACTCCATCTTTTCACATCACCACTACTTGTTATCATCTCCCCTTTAGCCCCCTTCACCGAAGTTCCCATTTGCTCCCTTGTCTTACTTTATTTACCTCCTTCCAAAACATATATATATATATATATATATATATATATATATATATATATATATATATATATATATATATATATATATATATATATATATATATATATCTTTCTTTTTCTCTTATACTATTCGCCATTTCCCACGTTAGCGAGGTAGCGTTAAGAACAGAGGACTAGGCCTTTGAGGGAATATCCTCACTAGGCACCTTCTCTGTTACTTCTTCTGGAAGATTAAAAGAAAAAAAAAAACGAGAGGGGAGGATTTCCAGGCACCCGCTCCCTCTCCTTTTAGTCGCCTTCTACGACACGCAGGGAATACGTGGGAAGTATTCTTTCGCCCCTATCCCCAGGGATAATATATATATATATATATATATATATATATATATATATATATATATATATATATATATATATATATATATATATATATATATTGGGTTGGGTTGGGTTGGGTTGGGCCATTTCTTTCGTTTGTTTCCTTGCGCTACCTCGCAAACGCGGGAGACAGCGACAAAGCAAAAAAAAAAAAAATATATATATATATATATATATATATATATATATATATATATATATATATATATATATTTATATATATATTCATATATATATATATATATATATATATATATATATATATATATATATATATATATATATATATATATATATATATATATATATATATATATATTCATAAATATATATATATATATATATATATATATATATATATATATATATATATATATATATATATATATATATATATGATATTCCTTCATCACTCCGTTAAGTCCGTATCCAGAGCGGACCACGCTCATTTATTTTCCGTCCTTCCTTTCTGGATGTGAGTTCTCCTGTATAGGTGTCTGTTTTCACTTTGTCAAGTCTCCCAAACTCTCAACACAGAGATTTCTTGTCTTCGTCATTATCACAACTTCATCTTTCATAGCAGCAGTAGCTATCATGCCAATATGAAGTGTACACATCCTCTATCCGCTTGAGATATTTTAGGTTTAAGTTTGTATGTACCAAGACTCAGAGGAAGCTTTACGTGCATTGAGATGGTATGTATATCTAGATGTGTGAAGATCTCTCAGCTCATCCTCTGCATATCTAACCTGGTGGGTAAGGCCTTTCGTCCAGTACAAGGTGTGAATGTGAGTTAGATAATATCAGCGCGAAAAGTTCCTCAGACAAACGTAGCCTTTCTGAATGTATAAACGGTATGATAGTTCGAATATCAGAGTACGAAAGTTAGAGAAGGTTGGAGAATGTTCTGTGAATGAGTGGGTGTAAGAGAGTTTATGATCGTTGGCGTTCACTGTCATAATTAAGTTTAGAATATCTCTAAAGGAACGTGTTATAATTGATGAAACAAGACCAGTCACCATCACTAAACGAAGCGAACGAAATAATGGTAACACAAAACCTTTACAAGTACTGTACTAATAGACTTGTCACTAGGTTATACATCCTGCCTGAATAACGTAAGCTTAAGTGACAAATAAGGGTTCAGTTGGCGGGAGAGAGGCGTTAGGAGGAGTGACAGTGAGGAATGGGAGGTCCTGCGAGATGCGGAGGTTGTGTGGGGTGTTGCTGATAAGGTGAAGAATGAGGTGTTGAGGAAGGTTTTCATGGGATGAGAATATATGAGGGTGAGGCATGGTTGTGTGTGTGTGTGTGTGTGTGTGTGTGTGTGTGTGTGTGTGTGTGTGTGTGTGTGTGTGTGTGTGTGTGTGTGCGCAGATGAAGGACAGTCAATGAAGTGTGGTGGAGAGGAAATGCTTCTTTGTGGGTTATAAACAATTTAAGAGGATTTTGTGCGTCCAAGATCATCGAGACGAAACGTTTTTGTGAGTGTGTGTAGGTGTGTGAGGGGCACATGGCAACGGGGGAAGGAGGCTGGAGGCAGGCAGGGAGCGTACATTGGGTGTGATAAACTGTTATCAGGAGGGTAACAGGCGGGCCTAAGGAGATACAAAGGACCGTCGTCTCGTCGGAAAATGAAAGTGGTGGAGGCAATGTTGACGTCACTGGCTGAGTACAAAGAAGAGTCAAGTTGACACAGAACATTTAGATACGTGACTGATAACGTGTAGAGCACACTAACGTTCGTAGCAATACAAAGGAGGGGTCAAAGTGTACCACGTATAACGCGTGCCCTGAATGCCGCTGGTTCTGGTAATGATACAGAAGAGATCTAGAGGACCTGAGTGTGTGGGAAGACCTGAAGACAGCAAGACATATAACTCTAGGACCACAGACTGCACACGAGGCGGCCAGCGAGACTCAGGATGGGCTCGCATTTGTTGTAGACTGACCGAGTATTTAACACCTATATGATTCTGATGACAATGACGAGTGTTGTCATGTTGGTTTTATGGATGCATCATCCTCCATGAGGAAGACATGGACCCACGTCATCTGACCATGAAAAATGCACACAAGACCTCTTGAGAAGAGTCAGTTATTGAGCATCAGGAACAACTGTGTCAGAGACGTTCGACAATTGAGTAGTGGAAAGTTTTTTTATGAAGATAAATGCATTCACAGAACGAAGTTTATGAAAAAATTACTTATTGATTGCATAAAGAGAAAATCTTTGTATAGTTATCTGTGTTTATTTTTGCTTCAGTTGTTTTTTAAGAATAAAACACGTGGGCTTTTCCTGCAGAGAGAGCTACGCGCTCGCCTGGTCTAATGACAGACTCTTGACATGGGAGAGTTCAAAAGATTAGGCTGTGCGGGAGTAGAACTCTTTCTCCATCCTACCAAAAAAATTTTACCATAAAAATGTAATAATACACACACACACACACACACACACACACACACACACACACACACACACACACACACACACACACACACACATACACACACACACACACATACTAAACGTTCATGGTGCATTTGCAAGCGTACCAGACCAACGGGCCCGCCTGGAATCAGGCCCAATCAGTTTGAATCCTGGGCGAGGCAACCGGTCCTCACCCAACTTGGTGTTCACCTCTCTCTCTCTCTCTCTCTCTCTCTCTCTCTCTCTCTCTCTCTCTCTCTCTCTCTCTCTCTCTCTCTCTCTCTCTCTCTCTCTCTCTCTCTCTCTCTGGGCTGATACATTAATGGGTACCTGTCGTAGGCCGAGGAGGTGGTAAACATACATAGAATTAAGAATGTGGTACATGTCTACAAGATTAAGAGACGGGGCAAGAGACGTGTACAACTCTCTCTCCGTAACACACAAACAGTACATACCAAATTATCAATAATCAACCCGGGACCAATTACTGGGAAGGAATCTTTGTGTTATCCAGGAACTTTCTGAAGATTCCTGAAGCCCAAGACTGCGCCATAGCCAGTGGCAGGGAAATGGAGACTCCTTTGGAATAAGTTCTTTGACCTAGACGGTATTGTTAATGATACAACCTCCCCAAAGGCGACTTTTCGCTCGCGGTGAAACCTGGAGCAGACGTATAGACACACATCTCTACATTTACCAGCAAGAAGAATGAGACAACTTACAAAAAAAGTAAAGTCATATAATGCTGGAGTTTGTGGTACATGAGATCATGAGAAGAGCAGAGATGAAGCGACACTGGAAGAGGTTAAGAATAATTGTAGGAGATTAGAGACAGAACTGAACAATTTCTATGGGAACGTGACTTGGATAATAAAGTTTTGTATCCGTGATGTGGATCACTGTTATGGTGAGTCTTGTGAATCAGAGTGAATACTTCCTTACCCTGAAGCGTGACCAGAAGTGAGGGAAACCCATGTGGTGGGTGTCAGTGTACTCCACCAGTGCCACTAAACAGCTGGTAACTCCACACTGTGTGGTCGTTGGGTTCCCACAGACGGTCGACCATCAAGACTCATCACGTCGTACAGGACTTTACTTTCCACGTGCTGCAGCCGACGTTGTGGAGGACGTTTGTCTTGATGCTGACAATATTCACCTTAATTTGGCACGTCAGTAAAGAAAGAACGTACGTAAGGAGAAGCTGGAGGATGTACTGGGGGTCGTACTACCTACCAACCACACCGGCAACGCCTTCTTCAGTGAAGCTTTGAGTCGATTCTAGTAAATCTTTGTTTACGGGAGGGAGTGGTTTGTTTACAGGAGGGAGTGAGTTTGTTTACAGGAGGGAGTGGTTTGTTTACAGGAGGAGTGGAGTTTGTTTACAGGAGGGAGTGGAGCTTGTTTACAGGAGGGAGTGGTTTCTTTACAGGAGGGAGTGCATTGTTTACAGGAGGGAGTGAAGTTTGTTTACAGGAGTTTACAGGAGGAAGTGGAGTTTGTTTACAGGAGGGAGTGGAGCCTGTTTACAGGGAGTGGTTTGTTTACAGGAGGGAGTGGAGTTTGTTTACAGGAGGGACTGGGTTCTTTACAGGAGGGAGTGGAGTTTGTTTACAGGAGGGAGTGGAGTTTGTTTACAGGAGGGGGTGGAGTTTGTTTACAGGAGGGAGTGGTTTGTTTACAGGAGGGAGTGAACTTTGTTTACAGGAGGAAGTGGAGTTTGTTTACAGGAGGGAGTGAAGTTTGTTTACAGGAGGAAGTGGAGTTTGTTTACAGGAGGGAGTGGTTTGTTTACAGGAGGGAGTAGAGTTTGTTCACAGGAGGGAGTGGTTGTTTACGGGAGGGAATGGAGTTTGTTTACAGGAGGGAGTGGAGTTTGTTTACAGGAGGGAGTGGTTTGTTTACAGGAGGCAGTGGAGCTTGTTTACAGGAGGGAGAGGAGTTTGTTTACGGGAAGGAGTGGTTTGTTTACAGGAGGGAGTGAAGTTTGTTTACAGGAGGAAGTGGAGTTTGTTTACAGGAGGGAGTGGTTTGTTTACAGGAGGGAGTGGAGTTTGTTTACAGGAGGGAGTGGAATTCGTATGATTAAGTGAACATGTTTACATGTGGCTTGATATGTTTTTGCGAAGGAAGGCCCCACACCTGGACGAACTGGGACCTCCGGGTTTTGGCAAGTTCCTTAGTAAGTCTTCAAGTACACTTTGGTTACTGAAAAAAAAAAATGACCCCGTAAGAAGCAGGCCCGCCCTTAATACTCACCACAACAATCTTCAGTCATGAATAAGAATATCTATCATGAATGCGTGCATTATATGCAACAAATTTGCAGAGATATTTAATTGCTGCTGAGGGAAATTAAGATGTGACTGAATCTTTAAATTTCAGTAATAGAGACGTCCTTGCAGATAATACACAGTTCCAGAGTGCACTTTATTTGCAGTGACAGAGGAGATAAAGACGTGGTGTCTTGCTCTTAGTTAAAGATAATCTTAATCCAGCGCTGAAAACTGTTGTAACTCGTATAGTATCGACTTCATATTTGTCAAAATTAAAGAAAAGATTCAAAATAAGACACAGACACCAGAGATAAACGAACGACTTCACTGACCAGCAGGATAAGGATATGTAATAAGCGCAGTTCTATTATAGCGGGAGATTTTTAATGCACTGCTTCGATATCGAAGTGGGAAGGATTCCTTTCCAGTAACTCCGGGTGTGGGCTCTGCCTGAGGTTGCTTGGGGGTGGCATAATACAGTTCACTGAGAGACAGACTCACGACCAGATCATGTTAAACTTATCTCCAGCTACAAATGAAGATCTTGTTAAAATGCTGAAGTTGGTGAATAGTTTTGTACAAGTGATCGCCAACAAATTACTTTTGACAGATTTTGGACGCGCGAATTTTTAATGATGTTTGCATTGCTTCTGAGAGATAAATCGAGGATGATGTCGCCAATGAAAACCATAGGGACGGGACCTGGTAAAGCTCCAGCAGGTTATTCAAAGCAGTTGGGGAAACTTATGTTAAATGCTTCGAAGATATGTTAGTATGAGGAGTAGGTATGAGAGAGGTAAACAAGGTGTGCTTAAATGGTTTGGTCACATGGCAAGAATGAGTGAGGAAAGATTGACAAAGAGGATATATGTGTCAGAGGTGGAGGGAACAAGGAGAAGTGGAAGACCAAATTGGAGGTGGAAGGATGGAGTGAAAAAGATTTTGAGTGATCGGGGCCTGAACATGAAGGAGGGTGAGAGGCCTGCACGGAATAGAGGGAATTAGAGCGATGTGGTATACCGGGGTCGACATGCTGTCATTGGATTGAACCAGGGCATGTGAAGCGGCCGGAGGTAACCCTGAAAGGTTTGTGGCGCCTGGATGTGGATAGGGAACTGTGGTTTCGGTGCATTACACATAAAATAATAATAATAATAATAATAAAAAAGAAATAATAAAATAATAATAATAAAAAAAAATAATAATAATAAATAATAATAATAATGATAATAAAAATTTAATAAAAAAAATAATAACAATAATAATAATAACAAAAAATTATAATAATAAAAATTTAAAATAATAAAAAATAATGTTTAAAAAATAATAATAATAATAATAATAATAAAAATAAAAAAAACAAGGGGGGGGGGGGGTTTTTAAAATAATAGTAATAACAATAATAATAATAAAAATAATAATAAAAATAATAATAAAAAAAAAATAATGATAATAATGATAAAAAAATAATATTAATAACAATAATAATAATAATTAATAATAATAATATAATAAAAAATAATAAAAATGAAAAAATAATGATAATAAAAAAATAAAAATTTAAAAATAAAAAATGTGAATAAGAGCAAGGTTATTAGGTACAGTAGGGTTGAGGTCAAGTCAATTGGGAGGTGAGTTTGAATGGAGAAAAACTGGAGGAAGTGAAGTGTTTTAGTTTATTTGGGAGGGGAAACTGGCAGGGGAAAGGAACCATGGAAGCGGAAGTGGACCCATAGGGTGGGGGGGGGGGCGAAAATCCGGGGGCCTTGAAAAAATGTGTGGAATCGAGAACATTATCTGGGAAAGCAAAAATGGGTATTTTTTGAAGGAATAGGGTTCCCAATGTTGTAGGGTTTTGCGGGGCCCGGGGGCTATGGATAGAGTTGTGCGAAAGGGGGGTGGATGGCGGAAATGAGATGTTTGAGGAAAATTTTGGGGTGTAAAGGTGGTTTGATCGATAAGAAAAGTAAGGGTAAGAGAGATGGTGGAAAAAAAAAAAAGAGCGGGGTTGAGAGAGCAGAAGAGGGTGTTTTAAAAGGGGTTTTGGGCACAGGAGGGGAATGATGAGGAAAGTTTGACCAAAGGATATATTGCCCGGGGGTGGGGGAACAAGGAAAAGGGAGCCCAAAAATTGGAGGTGGAAAGATGGAGTGAAAAAAAAAGATTTTGTGTGATCGGGCCTGAACATGCAGGAGGGTGAAAGGAGGGCAAGGAATAGATAAATTGGGACAAATGTGGTTCCCGGGGGTTTGACGTGCTGTCAGTGGATTGAATAAAGGGCATGGGGAAGCGTCTGGGGTAAAACCATGGAAAGCTGTGTAGGTATGTATATTTGCGTGTGTGGAACTATGAATATAACCTGTGATATGGGGGGGGGGGGGGGGCCATTTTTTTTCGTCTGTTTTCCTTGCGCTAACCTCGCAAACGGGGGAAACCAGCAAACCAAAGAAAATAAAAAAAAATAATAATGATAATAATAATAAATAATAATAATAATAAAAAAAATAAAAATAAAAATTTAAAATAAAATGAAAAAAAATAATAATAAAAATTTAATAATAATAAAAATAAAAATTTAATAATAAAAATTAATAATAATAATAATAAAAATAATAATAATAAAAAAAATAATACTAATAATAATAATAATATATAAAAATAACAATAATAAAATGATAATAATAATAATAACAATAAAAATTTAATAATAATAATAATAATAATAATAATAATAATAGTAATAAAAAAATAATAATAAAAATAAAATAATAATAATAATAAAGATGATAATAACCTGATCATTATCTTGTGGAGGCTAAGGTGAAGATTATTAATGGGTTTCCAGAAAAGAAGAGTGAATGTTGGGGTGAAGGGGTGGTGAGAGTAAGTGGGGCTTGGGAAGAGACTTGTGTGAGGAGATTACAGGAGAGATGAGAACTAAATGGAAAAAGGTGAGAAAAAAGGAAAAGTAAAGGGAGTGGGGGAGGAATGGGATGAAATTTAGGGAATCAGGATGGATTGGGCAAAAGATGCTTGTGGGATAGAAGAGTGGAGGTGAGTTGATTAGAAAGGGTAGTGAGTGGTGGGATGAAGAAGTAAGATTATCAGGAAAGAGAAGAAGGAGGGATTTGGGACCCATTTTTGCAGGGAAAAATGCAATTGAGTGGAGATGTATAAAAGAAAGAGACAGGAGGGGCAAAAAAGGGGCAAGATGAAAAAAAAGGGGAAATGAGAGTTGGGGTGGAAAAAGTATCATTAAAATTTTAAGGGGGAAAAAAAAATGTTCTGGAAGGGGGTAAATAAAGTGCGTAAGAAAAAAGGGGCAAATGGGGAAATTCAGTGAAGGGCGCAAATGGGGGGGTGATAACAAGTTTGTGGGGGATGTGAGAAAGAGATGGGGGTGAGTATTTTGAAGGTTTTTTGAAAGGTTTGATGATAGAGTGGGGTTTTTTTTGTTTTTTTGGGCGAGGTGGTGTGCAAAGTGAGAGGGTTAGGGAAAATGATTTGGTAAACAAGAAGAGGTAGTAAAAGCTTTGGGGGAAAATGAAAGCCGGCAAGGCAGCAGGGTTTGGGTGGGATTGCAGTGGAATTTATTAAAAAAGGGGGTGACTGTATTGTTGAAATGGTTGGTAAGGTTATTTAATGAAAGTATGACTCATGTTAGGTGCCTGAGGATTGGCGGAATGCGTGGCATGAGTGCCATTGTACAAAGGCAAAGGGGATAAGAGTGAGTGCTCAAAAACAGAGGTATAAGTTTGTTGAGTTTTTCCCGGGAAATTAAAGGGGGGGTATTGAAGAGAGGGGGAAGGCATGTACAGAGCATCAAATTGGGGGAAAAGCGGTGGTTTTCCCGAAGTGGTGAGGATGTGTGGAAACGGTTTTGCTTTGAAGAATGTATGTGAAAATACTTAGAAAAGAAAAAGGATTTGTATGTAGCATTTATGGATCTGGAGTAGGAATTGATGGAGTTAATAGAGATGGGTCTGTGGAAGGTAATTTTGAAAAATATGGTGTGGGAAAGGGAAGTTGTTAAAGCATGAAAAGTTTTTATCGAGGATGTAAGGCATGTGTACGTGTAGGAAGAGAGGGAAAATGATTGGTTCTCAGTTAATGTGGTTTGCGGGGAGGGGTGTGTATGTCTCCATGGGTTTAAATTTTTTTATGGATGGGGTTGTTAGGGGGGTGAAATGCAAGAGTTTTAGAAAAGGGGCAAGTATGAAGTTGTTTTGGATGAAAAAAGCTTTGGGGAAATGAGGGCAGTTGTTGTTCGCTGGTGATACAGCGCTGGTGGCTAATTCATGTGAGAAACTCAGAAGCTGGTGACTGAGTTTGGTAAAGTGTGTAAAAAGAAGAAATTTAAAAGAGTAAATGTGAAAAAGAAAAGGTTTTTTAGGTAAAGTAGGGTTGAGGGTCAAGTAAATTTGGGGAAAGGTAGTTTGAATGGAAAAAAACTGGAGGAAGTGGAAGGGTTTTTTTTAGATATCTGGGAGTGGATCTGGCACGGAGGGAAACCATGGAAGCGGAAGGGGATCATAGGGGGGGGGAGGGGGCAAAAATTTCCGGGAAGCCAAAAATGTTTGGAAGTCGAGAACATTATCTCGGAAAGAAAAAAGGGGTATGTTTAAAGGGAAAGGGGTTTCCCCAAAAATGTTGAAAGGGTTTTCGAGGCGGGGGCTATGGATAGAGTTGTGCGCAGGAGGGTGGATGGGGCGGGAAATGAGATGTTTGAGGACAATGTGGGTGTGGGGGGTGGTTTATCGAGAATTAATGAAAGGGAAAAGAGAGATGTGGGGGAAATAAAAAGAGGTGGTTGAGAGAGCGGAAGGGGGTTTTTGAAATGGTTTGGGCACATGGAGAGAATGATTAGGAAAGATTGACCAAGAGGAAAATATGTGCGGAGGTGGAGGGAACGAGGAGAAGGGGAGCCCAAATTTTGGAGGGGGAAAGATGGAAAAAAAAAAGTTTTTTGTGTGATCGGGGCCTGAACATGCAGGGGGGTGAAAGGAGGAAAAAGGAATAAAATAAAATTGGATCGATGTGGTATACCGGGGGTTTGACTGCTGTCAGTGGATTGAATAAAGGATTGAAGCGCTGGGGAAAACCCAATGAAAGTTGTGTGGGGCCGGATGGGGAAAAGGGGAGCGGGTGGTTTCGGGCATTATTGCATGACAGTTTAAGACTGAGTGTGAACGAAGGGGGCCTTTTTGTCTTTTCCTATGCTACCTCGCACACATGGGGGGGGAGGGGATATATTCCATGTGTTGGCGAGGAGGCGATGGGAAATGTATAAAGGCAGACAGTGGGGAATTGTGTGCATTGTAATATATGTATGTGTCTGAGGTGTAATATAGTGTACAATGATCAAGTATAGGAATGAATAATTTGCGTGTGTGGACGTGTATGTATAATACATGTGAATGGTGGGGGGGTTTGGGGGCCATTTCTTTTCGTCTGTTTCCTTGCGCTTTCCTCGCAAAACGGGAGACAGCGACAAAGCAAAATAAAAAAAATAATAATAGTATATATATATTCCTATGAGTCCATGGGGAAAATTTAAACACGAATATCTTGATCACGCAAAAAATTTGGACCTTTTTCCATATCCTTCTTTCAAACTATTCGCCATTTCCCGCGTTGGGCAAGGTAGCGTTAAGAACAAGGACTGGGCCTCTGAGGAAATACCCCCCTCCCCTGGCCCCCTTCCCCTTTTCCCTTTTTTTAAAAAAAAAAAAAAAAAAACAATAGGGGAAAGGATTTCCAGCCCCCCGCCCCTTCCCCTTTTAGTCGCCTTCAAACGTCGTAAAAACGGGGGGAAATACGGGGGAAGTATTCTTTCTCCCTATTCCCAGGGATATATATATATATATATATATATATAAATAATATATATATATATATAATATATATATATATATATATATATAAAATTTATATAAAATGCTTAGTACAAAGTTAGTAAATAGATATTTATATCTGTTGCACACAATATTACAGAGCAATCATTAATGAACAAGTGGGGTACACAAAGTAAGTGTAGGGCAAAAAAGCAACACAAACTGATGCAAACAGTAAACATTTACACTATTCAGATGTAACTACCTCAATCATAAACCCATCAAAATAGTGAAGTCTGTAATAATAATTACAATTTGGTATGCACAGTATTAAGCAATCATTCATGAACAAATGCGTCTACATATTAAAAAATGTCAAAAAACAAACTCATCCCAACCCTTTTCACCCATATCATCAGGTTATTAGTGAGAAGGGTGTTACTGGATGACAAGCCACACAAAACCCTCCATGACTTGTGTGAATACTCTGACCATTACTTTGCTGTAACTCTTTTAAACATGTCTTATACTGTTTTATACTCATCTGTAAGTCTACATCTTGTATAGGGTTTTACCCTATTTTTGGCCAAGAAAAACATTAATCTACAATAGCCTCTTGTATAGGTTGACCCCAAAGGGTTTTTTAGCGTAATGGAACAACAAATCAGGGCAAAAAAAGAACCATATTTTATGGGATGAAAAAATCATTTTAGAAAATTCTCACTACAAAACACTCTACATCCGGGAACCTGAAGGGGTTTCTGAGGTTGCAAAAACCAAGTGCCAATATTAAATTTTTTTTTATATTTTAAAATATATTTTATATTTTAAAAATAAAAATTTTATATTTTATATATATTAAAAATTCATTTCTCGCTGCCTTCATCCCTTTCTCGCTGCCACCACTTTTGCCACACATGAAATGGCTCCACCCCTACCACCCCCCCGCTATTCGTGCTAAGTAGCGCTAGGAAAGACACCAAAGGCCACATTCTTCACACCTCAGGCTCTAGCTGTCATGTATAATGCACCAAAACCACGGCTCCCCCCTTTTCCCCATCCAGGCCCCACAAAACTTTCCATGGTTTATCCAGACGCATCATATGCCCCCAGTTCAGCCAGTGACGGGCACGTCGGAAAACCCCGGAAAAACCCCAAACGAAACCCCAAATTTACATATTCCTTACACGCCCTTTCACCCTTCTGCATGTTTCCCGGGCCCCCATCGCTCAAAATCTTTTTCATACATCCCTCCATCCTCAAAAATTTTGGGCACCCACTTCTCGTTCCCCCCACCCCGTGACACTTTTATCCTCTTTTTCAATATTTCCTCACTCATTCTCCCCCATGTTACCAAATTTTAATGCACCCTCATCTGCTCTCAACCACACGCTTTTTACCACACATCTCTTTTTACCCTTTCATTACTTTCTCATCAAACCACCTTTACACCACATATTGTCCCCCAAGCATCTCATTTCCAATTTCATCCACCCCCCTCCGCACAACCCTATCTATAGGGCCCCTTGCCTCAAACCAAATAACATTGTTGAAAAACCCCTATTCCCCTTTAAAAAAATTTTTTTCCCCCCCTTTTTGCCCTTTTCCGAAGATTTAAAAACCCTTCCCCCCTTGCCCCTTTCCCCACAAAAAAGTTCCTTCCCCCCCAAGGGGTCTCAGAAAAAAAATTTTGCCCCCTCCCCCAAAAAAAACCCTGTTTTACACTTCCGCTTCCCCTGGTTCCATCCGCTGCCAAATCCACTCCCAGATAACCCAAAACACTTCACTTCCCCAGTTTTTTCCACTCAAACTTACCTCACCAATTTACTTGTCCTCAAACCTACTGAACCTAATAACCTTGCTATTATTCACATTTACTCTTAACTTTCTTCTTCCACACACTTTACCAAACTCAGTCACCAGCTTCTGCAGTTTCTCACATGAATCAGCCACCAGCGCTGTATCATCAGCGAACAACAACTGACTCACTTCCCAAGCTCTCTCATCCCCAACAGACTTCATACTTGCCCCTCTTTCCAGGACTCTTGCATTCACCTCCCTAACAACCCCATCCATAAACAATTAAAAACCATGGAGACATCACACACCCCTGCCGCAAACCTACATTCACTGAGAACCAATCACTTTCCTCTCTTCCTACACGTACACATGCCTTACATCCTCGATAAAAACTTTTCACTGCTTCTAACAACTTGCCTCCCACACCATATATTCTTAATACCTTCCACAGAGCATCTCTATCAACTCTATCATATGCCTTCTCCAGATCCATAAATGCTACATACAAATCCATTTGCTTTTCTAAGTATTTCTCACATACATTCTTCAAAGCAAACACCTGATCCACACATCCTCTACCACTTCTGAAACCGCACTGCTCTTCCCCAATCTGATGCTCTGTACATGCCTTCACCCTCTCAATCAATACCCTCCCATATAGTTTACCAGGAATACTCAACAAACTTATACCTCTGTAATTTGAGCACTCACTCTTATCCCCTTTGCCTTTGTACAATGGCACTATGCACGCATTCCGCCAATCCTCAGGCACCTCACCATGAGTCATACATACATTAAATAACTTTACCAACCAGTCAACAATACAGTCACCCCCTTTTTTAATAAATTCCACTGCAATACCATCCAAACCTGCTGCCTTGCCGGCTTTCATCTTCCGCAAAGCTTTTACTACCTCTTCTCTGTTTACCAAATCATTTTCCCTAACCCTCTCACTTTGCACACCACTTCGACCAAAACACCCTATATCTGCCACTCTGTCATCAGACACATTCAACAAACCTTCAAAATACTCATTCCATCTCCTTCTCACATCACCACTACTTGTTATCACCTCCCCATTTACGCCCTTCACTGAAGTTCCCATTTGCTCCCTTGTCTTACGCACCCTATTTACCTCCTTCCAGAACATCTTTTTATTCTCCCTAAAATTTACTGATAGTCTCTCACCCCAACTCTCATTTGCCCTTATTATTATTATTATTATTATTATTATTATTATTATTATTATTATTATTATTATCATTATTATGATTATAATTATTATTATTATTATTATTATTATTATTATTATTATTATTATTATTATTATTATCATTATTATTATTATTATTATTATTATTATTATTATTTTATCATTATTTTTATTATCATTATTATTATCATTATCATTATAATTATTGTTATTATTGTTATGTTATTATTGTTATTATTATTATTATCATCATTATTATTATTATTGTTATTATTATTATCATTATTATTATTATTATTATTATTATTACTATTATTATTATTATCATTACTATTATTATTGTTATTTTATTATTATTATTATTATTATTATTATTATTATTATTATTACTATTATTAGGGAAAATGATTTGGTAAAGAGAAGAGGTAGTAAAAGCTTTGCGGAAGATGAAAGCCGGCAAGGCAGCAGGTTTGGATGTTATTGCAGTGGAATTTATTAAAAAAGGGGGTGACTCTATTGTTGACTGGTTGGTAAGGTTATTTAATGTATGTATGACTCATGGTGAGGTGCCTGAGGATTGGCGGAATGCGTGCATAGTGCCATTGTACAAAGGCAAAGGGGATAAGAGTGAGTGCTCAAATTACAGAGGTATAAGTCTGTTGAGTATTCCTGGTAAATTATATGGGAGGGTATTGATTGAGAGGGTGAAGGCATGTACAGAGCATCAAATTGGGGAAGAGCAGTGTGGTTTCAGAAGTGGTAGAGGATGTGTGGATCAGGTATTTGCTTTGAAGAATGTATGTGAGAAATACTTAAAAAAGCAAATGGATTTGTATGTAGCATTTATGGATCTGCAGAAGGCATATGATAGAGTTGATAGAGAGGCTCTGTGGAAGGTATTAAGAATATGTGGTGTGGGAGGCAAGTTGTTAGAAGCAGTGAAAAGTTTTTATCGAGGATGTAAGGCATGTGTACGTGTAGGAAGAGAGGAAAGTGATTGGTTCTCAGTGAATGTAGCTTTGCGGTAGGGGTGTGTGATGTCTCCATGGTTGTTTAATTTGTTTATGGATGGGGTTGTTAGGGAGGTGAATGCAAGAGTTTTGGAAAGAGGGGCAAGTATGAAGTCTGTTGGGGATGAGAGAGCTTGGGAAGTGAGTCAGTTGTTGTTCGCTGATGATACAGCGCTGGTGGCTGATTCATGTGAGAAACTGCAGAAGCTGGTGACTGAGTTTGGTAAAGTGTGTGAAAGAAGAAAGTTAAGAGTAAATGTGAATAAGAGCAAGGTTATTAGGTACAGTAGGGTTGAGGGTCAAGTCAACTGGGAGGTGAGTTTGAATGGAGAAAAACTGGAGGAAGTGAAGTGTTTTAGATATCTGGGAGTGGATCTGGCAGCGGATGGAATCATGGAAGCGGAAGTGGATCATAGGGTGGGGGAGGGGGCGAAAATTCTGGGAGCCTTGAAGAATGTGTGGAAGTCGAGAACATTATCTCGGAAAGCAAAAATGGGTATGTTTGAAGGAATAGTGGTTCCAACAATGTTGTATGGTTGCGAGGCGTGGGCTATGGATAGAGTTGTGCGCAGGAGGATGGATGTGCTGGAAATGAGATGTTTGAGAACAATGTGTGGTGTGAGGTGGTTTGATCAAGTAAGTAACGTAAGGGTAAGAGAGATGTGTGGAAATAAAAAGAGCGTGGTTGAGAGAGCAGAAGAAGGTGTTTTGAAATGGTTTGGGCACATGGAGAGAATGAGTGAGGAAAGATTGGAGGATATATGTGTCGGAGGTGGAGGGAACGAGGAGAAGAGGGAGACCAAATTGGAGGTGGAAAGATGGAGTGAAAAAGATTTTGTGTGATCGGGGCCTGAACATGCAGGAGGGTGAAAGGAGTGCAAGGAATAGAGTGAATTGGATCGATGTGGTATACCGGGGTTGACGTGCTGTCAGTGGATTGAATCAAGGCATGTGAAGCGTCTGGGGTAAACCATGGAAAGCTGTGTAGGTATGTATATTTGCGTGTGTGGACATATGTATATACATGTGTATAGGGGTGGGTTGGGCCATTTCTTTCGTCTGTTTCCTTGCGCTACCTCGCAAACGCGGGAGACAGCGACAAACCAAAAAAAAAAAAAAGAAAAATAACAATAATTATAATAACAATAGAAATAATAATAATAATAATAATAATAATAATAATAATAATAATGATAATAATGACAATAATTATAATAATAGTAATGATAATAATAATAATAACATAATGATAATAATAATAATAACAATAATAATAATAATAATAGTAATGATAATAATAATAATAATAATAATAATAATAACGATAATAATAATAATAATAATAATAATAATAATAATAATAATAATAATAATAATATTAATAATAATAATAATAAAAATAATAATAATAATAATAATAATAATAATGATAATAATAATAATACTAATAATAATAATGATAATAATAATAGTAATAATAATAATAATAACAATAATGAATATAATAATAATAATGATAATAATAATAATAATAATAATAATAATAATAATAATAATAATGATAATAATAATAATAAAGAAAAGAAAATAATAATGATAATAATAATAATAATAATAATAATAATAATAATAATAATAATAATAATAATAATAATAATAATAATAATAATAATAATAGTAATAATAATAATAATGATAATAATGATAATAATAATAATAATAATAATAATAATAATAATAATAATAATAATAATAATAATAATAATAATAATGATAGTAATAATAATAATAATAATAATCTGATCATCATCTTGTGGAGGCTAAGGTGAAGATTTGTATGGGTTTCCAGAAAAGAAGAGTGAATGTTGGGGTGAAGAGGGTGGTGAGAGTAAGTGAGCTTGGGAAGGAGACTTGTGTGAGGAAGTACCAGGAGAGACTGAGTAAAGAATGGAAAAAGGTGAGAACAATGGAAGTAAAGGGAGTGGGGGAGGAATGGGATGTATTTAGGGAATCAGAGATGGATTGGGCAAAAGATGCTTGTGGCATGAGAAGAGTGGGAGGTGGGTTGATTAGAAAGGGTAGTGAGTGGTGGGATGAAGAAGTAAGATTATTAGTGAAAGAGAAGAGAGAGGCATTTGGACGATTTTTGCAGGGAAAAAATGCAATTGAGTGGGAGATGTATAAAAGAAAGAGACAGGAGGTCAAGAGAAAGGTGCAAGACGTGAAAAAGAGGGCAAATGAGAGTTGGGGTGAAAGAGTATCATTAAATTTTAGGGAGAATAAAAAGATGTTCTGGAAGGAGGTAAATAAAGTGCGTAAGACAAGGGAGCAAATGGGAACTTCAGTGAAGGGCGCAAATGGGGAGGTGATAACAAGTAGGGGTGATGTGAGAAAGAGATGGAGTGAGTATTTTGAAGGTTTGTTGAATGTGTTTGATGATAGAGTGGCAGATATAGGGTGTTTTGGTCGAGGTGGTGTGCAAAGTGAGAGGGTTAGGGAAAATGATTTGGTAAACAGAGAAGAGGTAGTAAAAGCTTTGCGGAAGATGAAAGCCGGCAAGGCAGCAGGTTTGGATGGTATTGCAGTGGAATTTATTAAAAAAAAGGGGTGACTGTATTGTTGACTGGTTGGTAAGGTTATTTAATGAATGTATGACTCATGGTGAGGTGCCTGAGGATTGGCGGAATGCGTGCATACTGCCATTGTACAAAGGCAAAGGGGATAAGAGTGAGTGCTCAAATTACAGAGGTATAAGTTTGTTGAGTATTCCTGGTAAATTATATGGGAGGGTATTGATTGAGAGGGTGAAGGCATGTACAGAGCATCAGATTGGGGAAGAGCAGTGTGGTTTCAGAAGTGGTAGAGGATGTGTGGATCAGGTGATTGCTTTGAAGAATGTATGTGAGAAATACTTAGAAAAGCAAATGGATTTGTATGTAGCATTTATGGATCTGGAGAAGGCATATGATAGAGTTGATAGAGATGCTCTGTGGAAGGTATTAAGAATATATGGTGTGGGAGGCAAGTTGTTAGAAGCAGTGAAAAGTTTTTATCGAGGATGTAAGGCATGTGTACGCGTAGGAAGAGAAGAAAGTGATTGGTTCTCAGTGAATGTAGGTTTGCGGCAGGGGTGTGTGATGTCTCCATGGTTGTTTAATTTGTTTATGGATGGGGTTGTTAGGGAGGTGAATGCAAGAGTTTTAGAAAGAGGGGCAAGTATGAAGTCTGTTTTGGATGAGAAAGCTTGGGAAGTGAGTCAGTTGTTGTTCGCTGATGATACAGCGCTGGTGGCTAATTCATGTGAGAAACTGCAGAAGCTGGTGACTGAGTTTGGTAAAGTGTGTGAAAGAAGAAAGTTAAGAGTAAATGTGAATAAGAGCAAGGTTATTAGGTACAGTAGGGTTGAGGGTCAAGTCAACTGGGAGGTAAGTTTGAATGGAGAAAAACTGGAGGAAGTAAAGTGTTTTAGATATCTGGGAGTGGATCCGGCAGCGGATGGAACCATGGAAGCGGAAGTGAATCATAGGGTGGGGAGGGGGCGAAAATCCTGGAAGCCTAAAGAATGTGTGGAAGTAGAGAACATTATCTCGGAAAGCAAAAATGGGTATGTTTGAAGGAATAGTGGTTCCAACAATGTTGTATGATTGCGAGGCGTGGGCTATGGATAGAGTTGTGCGCAGGAGGGTGGATGTGCTGGAAATGAGATGTTTGAGGACAATGTGTGGTGTGAGGTGGTTTGATCGAGTAAGTAATGTAAGGGTAAGAGAGATGTGTGGAAATAAAAAGAGCGTGGTTGAGAGAGCAGAAGAGGATGTTTTGAAATGGTCTGGGCACATGGAGAGAATGAGTGAGGAAAGATTGACCAAGAGGATATATGTGTCAGAGGTGGAGGGAACGAGGAGAAGTGGGAGACCAAATTGGAGGTGGAAAGATGGAGTGAAAAAGATTTTGTGTGATCGGGGCCTGAACATGCAGGAGGGTGAAAGGAGGGCAAGGAATAGAGTGAATTGGATCGATGTGGTATACCGGGTTTGACGTGCTGTCGGTGGATTGAATCAGGGTATGTGAAGCGTCTGGGGTAAACCATGGAAAGTTGTGTGGGGCCTGGATGTGGAAAGGGAGCTGTGGTTTCGGGCATTATTGCATGACAGCTAGAGACTGAGTGTGAACGAATGGGGCCTTTGTTGTCTTTTCCTAGTGCTACCTCGCACACATGAGGGGGGAAGGGGATGGTATTCTATGTGTGGCGAGGTGGCGATGGGAATGAATAAAGGCAGAGTGTGAATTGTGTGCATGGGTATATATTTATGTGTCTGAGTGAGTATATATATGTGTACAATGAGATGTATAGGTATGTATATTTGCGTGTGTGGACGTGTATGTATATACATTGTGTATGTTGGTGGATTGGGCCATTTCTTTCGTCTGTTTCATTGCGCTACCTCGCAAACGCGGGAGACAGCGACAAAGCAAAATAAGATAAATAATAATAGTATGTATATATTCCTATGAGTCCATGGGGAAAATGAAACACGAATATCTTGATCACGCACAAAATTGTGATCCTTTCCAATATCTCTTCTTTCAAACTATTCGCCATTTCCCGCGTTAGCAAGGTAGCGTTAAGAACAGAGGACTGGGCGTCTGAGGAAATATCCTGACCTGGCCCCCTTCTCTGTTCCTTCTTTTGGAAAAAAAAGAAAAAAACAAGAGGCGAGGATTTCCAACCCCCCGCTCCTTCCCCTTTTAGTCGCCTTCTACGACACGCAGGGAATACGTGGGAAGTATTCTTTCTCCCTATCCCCAGGGATATATAGATATATATATATATATATATATATATATATATATATATATATATATATACATATATATATATATATATATATATATATATATATATATATATATATATATATGTATATATATATATATATATATATATATGTATATATATATATATATATATATATAAAATGCTTTGTACAAAGTTGTAATGATATTTATAATCTGGTGCACACAATATTACAGAGCAATCATTAATGAACAAGTGCATACACAAAGAAAGTGTAGGACAAAAACAGCAACACAAACTGATACAAACAGTAAACATTTACACTATGGCAGATGCAACTACCTCATCATAAACCCATCAAAACAGTGAAGCTGTAATAATAAGTACAATTTGGTATGCACAGTATTAGAGCAATCATTCATGAACAAATGCGTCTACATATAAAAAAATGTGCGAACGACAAACTGCATCCCAACTTGTCATCCAAATCATCAGGTTATTAGTGAGAAGGGTGTTACTGGATGACAAGCCACACAACCATCACATGACTTGTGTGAGATACTCTGACTCATTACTTTGCTGTAACTCTTTTATCATGTCTTATACTGTATATACTCATCTGTAAGTCTACATCTTGTATAGGGTGACCCGTGATTTTTGGCCAAGAAATCATTAATCTACAATATGCCTCTTGTATAGGTTGACCCCAGGTTTTCAGGGTAATGGAACAACAAATCAGGACAATAAAGAACCATATTTCATGGCATGTAAAACTCATTTCAGAAAATTCTCACTACAAAACACTCTACATCCTGTAACCTGAAGGTTGCTGAGGTTGCAACACCAAGTGCCAATATGTATATATATATATATATATATATATATATATATATATATATATATATATATATATATATATATATATATTCATACTCGCTGCCTTCATCCTTTCTCGCTGCCACCTCGCCACACATGAAATAGCACCCCCCTACCCCCGCTTGCGTGCTAAGTAGCGCTAGGAAAAGACAACAAAGGCCACATTCGTTCACACTCAGTCTCTAGCTGTCATGTATAATGCACCAAAACCACGGCTCCCTTTCCACATCCAGGCCCCACAAAACTTTCCATGGTTTATCCCAGACGCATCATATGCCCTGGTTCAGTCCAGTGACGGCACGTCGACCCCGGTATACCGCATCGATCCAATTCACTATATTCCTTACACGCCTTTCACCCTTCTGCATGTTCAGGCCCCGATCGCTCAAAATCTTTTTCACTACATCTCTCCATCCTCAAATTTGGTCACCCACTTCTCGTTCCCTCCACCTGTGACACTTATATCCTCTTTGTCAATATTTCCTCACTCATTCTCTCCATGTGACCAATTTCAATGCACCCTCTTCTGCTCTCAACCACACGCTTATTACCACACATCTCTTTTACCCTTTCATTACTTACTCGATCAAACCACCTCACACCACATATTGTCCTCAAGCATCTCATTTCCAATACATCCACCCTCCTCCGCACAACCCTATCTATAGCCCATGCCTCAAAACCATATAACATTGTTGAAACCACTATTCCTTCAAACATACCCATTTTTGCTCTCCGAGATAACGTTCTCGCCTTCCACACGTTCTTCAATGCTCTCAGAATCTTTGCCCCCTCCCCCACCCTGTGACACTTCCGCTTCCATGGTTCCATCCGCTGCCAAATCCACTCCCAGATATCTAAAACACTTCAGTTCCTCCAGTTTTTTCCACTCAAACATACCTCCCAATCTACTTGTCCCTCAACCCTACTGAACCTAATAACCTTACTATTATTCACATTTACTCTTAGCTTTCTTCTCTCACACACTCTACCAAACTCAGTCCCCAACTTCTGCAGTTTCTCACCCGAATCAGCCACAAGCGCTGTATCATCAGCGAACAACAACTGACTCACTTTCCAAGCCCTCTCATCCACAACAGATTGCATACTTGCCCCTCTCTCCAAAACTTTTGCATTCACCTCCCTAACAACTCCATCCATAAACAAATTAAATAACCATGGAGACATCACGCACCCCTGCCGCAAACCGACATTCACTAGGAACCAATCAATTTCCTCTCTTCCTACTCGTACACATGCTTTACATCCTCGATAAAAACTTTTCACTGCTTCTAGCAACTTACCTCCCACTCCATATACTTTTAATACCTTCCACAGAGCATCTCTATCAACTCTATCATATGCCTTCTCCAGATCCGTAAATGCTATATACAAATTCATTTGTTTTTTTAAGTATTTCTCACAAACATTCTTCAAAGCAAACACCTGATCCACACATCCTCTACCACTTCTGAAACCACACTGCTCTTCCCCAGTCTGATGTTCTGTACTTTCCTTGACCCTCTCAATCAATACCTTCCCATATGATTTCCCAGGAATACTCAACAAACTTATACCTCTGTAATTTGAACACTCACCTTTATCCCCTTTGCCTTTGTACGATGGCACTTTGCATGCATTCCGACAATCCTCAGGTACTTCACCATGAGCCATATATACATTGAATATGCTCACCAGCCAGTCAAAAAAACAGTCGCCCTCTTTTTTAATAAATTCCACTGCAGTACCATCCAAACCCGCTGCATTGCCGTTTTTCATCTTCCGCAAAGCTTTTACTACCTCTTCTCTGTTTACCAAATTAATCTTCCTGACCCTCTCACTTCGCACACCACCTCGACCAAAACACCCTATATCTGCCACTCTATCAAATACATTCAACAAGCCTTCTAAACACTCACTCCATCTCCCTCTCACTTCACCACTACTTGTTATTTCCTCCCCATTAACCCCCTTAACGAATGTTCCCAATTGTTCTCTTGTCTTACGCACTTTATTTACCTCCTTCCAAACATCTTTTTATTCTCTCTAAAATCTAGTGATACTCTCTCACCTCAACTCTTATTTGCGCTTTTTTTCACCTCTTGCATCTTTCTCTTGACCTTCTGCCTCTTTCTTTTATACACCTCCTAGTCATCTGCACTATTCCCCTGTAAAAATTGTCCAAAAGCCTCTCTCTTCTCTTTCATTAATAATCTTACTTCTTCATACCACCACTCACTACCCTTTCTAATCTGCACACCTCCCACCTTTCTCATGCCACAGGCATCTTTTGCGCAAGCCATCACTGCTTCCCTAAATACATCCCATTCCTCTCCCATTTCCCTTACGTCATTTGCTCTCACCTTTTTCCATTCTGTGCTCAATCTCTCCTGGTACTTCCTCACTCAAGTCCCATTTCCAACCTCACTTACTCTCGCCACTCTCTAAGTCTAACAGAAAGATCCTTACCAGTCTGCCCAACATAAAACGTATCACAACTGGGTGCATCTATAAACTGCCAAGTCGAAATTGTGATAAGTTTTATGTTGGGCAGACTGGTAAGGATCTTTCTGTTAGACTTAAGCAATATATATAGTATAAGAACGGGACAAGAATCAAATGCCTTGTTTAATCACGTTAAATATTATGATCATTATATTGACTGGAGTAATGCCATCTCAGTTATTAACTCTAAATCTATTTCCACGAGAAATATCATTGAATATTCTATTGTTAAATACACAAAGAATTATAATCTTAATATTAGTGATGGTCTGTACAAATTAGATAACTTTATTGTTAATGAAACTTGTAGAATGATATGTTTATGATACGCTCCTTTTCTGTCTTGGACAATCGCATGTTTACCAAATGGCGTCCTAGCTACGTCTCTTCGTTGTATATCAACTGACTGTTATATTTCCCTCTTGTGTCTCCCCTGATGATGTGATTATCAAACGAAAGTGCATATGGGAACTTATCGTGTTTCATTTTTCCCGTGGACTCACAGGAATATATATATATATATATATATATATATATATATATATATATATATATATATATATATATATATATATATATATATATATTTTTCTTTCAAACTATTCGCCATTTCCCGCATTAGCGAGGTAGCGTTAAGAACAGAGGACTGGGCCTTTGAGGGAATACCCTCACCTGGCGCAATTCTCTGTTCCCTCTTTTGGAAAATTAAAAAAAAAACGAGAGGGGAGGATTTCCAGCCCCCCGCTCCCTCCCCTTTTAGTCGCCTTCTACGACACGCAGGGAATACGTGGGAAGTATTCTTTCTCCCCTATCCCCAGGGAAAATATATATATATATATATATATATATATATATATATATATATATATATATATATATATATATATATATATATATATATATTGAGACTGGTGCGGCTTGTGCGTGTAGCAAGTCTGGGTCTGATGCAGTGAGAAATGGGACGGAAGGTCGAGGTCGTTGTGAGGCAGATGTGTAGTGAGCTGACGCAAGTAGATGTCGAGGGCATGGATGTAAGTAGTGTTGGCATCAACTTGTGAAGTAAAGAACACATTACATGAAGGTTTTCATGTGAATTACGTAAATTGATTCCCGTACCTATGGTATACTATGTAAACGTCTGTGAAGGGGCTTCTTGCGAAGGAGGTGAGGTATGAGTGAGATGATGAGAGGCAGTGATGTGTGGTAGGACGGGAAGGCGTGGTGGTGTGGGGAGAGTTGATAAACGAAGGAATGAAGACGTTTCAGGGTGCGGCTTCCACGGGGGGTGACTGGAGACTTGAAGGATGGTGTGTGGAGATGGTGGAGACATGCTGAGAAAACAGATGTGGCAGATTATGTATGACCGAGATAAGTAAAGCAAAATTAAGAACAGAACACAAGATTTACGTGGATGGAAAATGGAGTCGTATCGTTAAAGATGTAAAAAAAAAAAGATAGATGAACGTTGGGGTGGCTGTGTGGGTCAAGCGTTGCGACACCTTTTGAACGATGATGGATCACAATGTAGACAAGTCGTCAGCTCAGGCGCAAGAGGACGGTTGATGACAGTCAACCCGAGAGCGAGTATATAGGAATGAGGATGGGACGGAGTGGAAGACGTGCCTTAATATCATGATCACATAAGCTTCAGAATTCTGCAGGTAAGATGAATTGACAGTGCACATCGTCCTGGTCCTGTCACCAGGGTCCCATATGAGGAGAATACTTAAGGAGACAAATTGTCCTCAAGTAAACAATGGAACATCCTTTCATTACATGGATTCCGAAATATTTTCTTCAAGCTCTTCATGTCCTACAAAAGGCCAAGACTATAATATGCTTCTCGCGTTTGCTCACCGCATTTAAAGAGGCAAAAAGAACAAATGCAGAAGGTCCAGAAGAGGATGATAAAGATGGTACCAAAATCTAGAAAGATGAGTTATAGGTAAAGGTTAGAGTCCCTACATTTATCCACCTTGTAAGAGAGAAGAGTGAGGGATGACCTGATCCCACTAACCTTTAAGTTTTTAAAACATGATGTAGACAGTGAACAGTTGTACAAGATATGTAGGCATAGAGCAACCAGAGAACTTGACATGAAATTAAGCAAGAGACGTGTTAAGAAATTCGTAGATAAGTACTTTTATAGTATATGAGTAGCGGATGAATGGAACATGGTGACTGAGGACATGGTTAATGCAGGCAGCATAGATGAACATAACTTGTATGATAGTAGAGAATGCTCAAGAGAGCAAATCTCCCTCTTTGTACAGTGCAACACATGATTACACACATTCACATACAAAAGAGAAGGCTGGTTGGTTGGTTTGTATCTGGGCTGTCAAAAAGCATTTAAAGCTATCCCACATAGGAGGCTGATCAAGAAGCTGGATCACCAAGCAGGGATAAGGTGGAAACTTCTTCGACAGACAGATTATCACAGCTGAGGGGAACAAAGGACGCATGTTGAAGGAGCCCTCTCCACATTGGTCGAGGTGACCAATAAAGTGCTACAGGCATCTACTTGCCTGAAGGTATGGACTCCTACCTGAATATGTTTGCAGATGATGGCACAGTAATGAGGGAAATGCAAAACGAAGACGATTGCATCAATTTGCGAAGGGACTTAAAGAGATTTCTAAGTTCGTCTGATATATGGTTGATGAAATTCAGCCCGAGCTAATGTAAATTACTTATGATGCAATAAAGTAAAAGAAGGTCTCAATATGATTACTATCTAGCAGGAAGTAAGTCTCAGGATTCTGTGTGTGAAAAGGACTTGGGAGTCGACATTGTTCCCAATCCGTCGCCAAAGTCCCATTTTACGAAAATAGTTGAGGAGTCAAACTGTTTACCGGCAAATAACAGAATCGATTTCAAGTTTATGGATAAGGAAATGTTCAGCAAGATCTTTTATATCTTAAATAAGATCATGCTTCGCAAGTTTGGTCACAGCACTCAAAGAACAGAGAGCTAATAGAGAAGGACTAGAGGAAAGCATCAAACATGGTACAGAATTAAGAGAGTTAAGCTATAGAGAAAGGCTAGAGGCATTAGATATGTCCAACATGGAAGAGAGAAAAGTTAGGATGACCTGATTCTCAATCTTCAAGTTTTCAAATAGACAGATCACGCAGACAAGGAACAGTTTTTCAAGAGCTGTCGGAACAGAGCAACCAGAGGATAGAACATAAAACTACGCCAGAAGCTTATCAGAGAAAATGTAAAAAAGTATCATCATAGTATCAGAGTGGTGGACGAATGGAATAAAGTGACTGAGGACATCGCTGGAACGAGATTACCTGAGACGGCAGCTAACCCTTCTGTCAGACTCGTGGAAACCAAGATTTCAAAACGGTTCAAATCTCAGATTATGAAGATTATGTATGACAATACAGATGAGCTGGTAATGTGCGACAATGACATACAGCATGTCGACCGTGTCGAGGAGGGTAACACAGATGTAGCTGGAGTAATGAAGATTAAATACATGAAAGATTTATGTCCTAGAACAGTATAATGTAATGATCATGAAATAATCAACAATGAAAATCAAGAAACAATTAGGATGGAGAAAGTAGCAGCAAGACGCTCACTCCTCAAGAAGGTAGAGTCATAATGATGAAGATTTTTCCTTACAAGGAAATAGTTAGGGACAAACTTTGACCCTCATGGAAAGAAGTCCTGGAGATACAAGTGTCTGAGTAAATCCATAAGAACATCCTGCACCAACAGCATGGAGATAGTGAGTCGTGGAGGGACGAGTGTGTGAAAGAATACAGGAGAATGTCTCATACCAAGACCATAGAGATAGAGTCCTGGAGACACAAGTCTCTGGAATGAACTTACCTTCATCAGTAATAAGATGAAAGACCATGTGGCACTGGATCTGAATATGTGGTGAACGAGGACTCCCCCTGGAACTTGGAGACGAAACTGAAATCAAAATGGAGCTATAAACATGATAACGAACTCAGAGTTCAATATTTTCTTTAAGAAATTACATTGGGAACTAGAGTATAAACCACAACAATGGAAAAGTCTGCGAAATAGATAAAGGAGATAACTCCTGGGCAAGGAAAGACGACACTAAAAATAGAACGACTCACAATGCAAAATGAAAGCTTAGATGTCTTATCATGGCGGGATTATTAGGCGTCAGAGCCAGCTTTCGAAAGACATAAGAGACCAAGAGATGAGTACCATAGGAAGAAGGAAAGGAAAACCCTGAAGAGAACACTGAGGATAAAACGATAGAAACTCCCTCAATGTTTTCCATGATTCCATCAAGAATAAATTCTTGATCAAAAAGCAGCTGATGGAGTTAACGATTCGGAGGAAAGAATGACTGACGACTGTGCAAGGATCTGGTAAACAAAAAATGTTTTTGCAATGGAAGACATTACAACCCCAACACCAGCGAGACGGGATGGGCAGGAGGTCTTAGAAAGAGCACTGAAATTGCAGAAAGAGGCATGATCGGGTACTTAATGATGTCTTTGCCCATAATAAGGTTCATGGCCCTGATCAACTCTCTCTTCATATGTGCTGAGGGAATGTGCACAAACACTCTACAAACTGCTTGATATTCTTTGAATATGTCACTACAGGAGGGAAGTGTTGTGCATACCTTTAATTAAAGAAAGAAGATTGAGAAATTGCACTGACCTACAGATCACTCTCCCTATCTCGTGTGACCCGCAGACCACAAGGAAATATAACCCTGAAGCAAATAGGTCTCTGCATTTAAAGGAAAGTCTACCTAATTAAGAGTTAGATTAGATTCGGAGAAAGAAAGTCTTATGTAACAAACGACACTTTTTTTTTTCTTTGGCTAGACTGTGTATTTCTGAACTGCCAGAAAGCGTTTGACACTATACCACATCGGAAGTTGGTAAGGTATCTCGATCTTCAAACGGGAACTGTGGGAATAATCCTTCGCTATACAGAAGACTACATTAATGGAAGGGAATAAAGATTACAAAGCAGAGGAGTGTCGAATTGAAGGGTTGCCACTAGTGGCGGTACCTCAGGGCTCAGTTTTAGGACCACTGCTCTATCAAATCTACGTATACGACATCCACAAGGACTGGACTCATATCTAGAGATGTTTGCAGATGTGAAAACTCATGAGAGAAGCAGTGATCGACTAGGATTACAGTAGCTTACATGGGGACCCAGACGAACTATAAAGTTGGTCTTATAGCTGGTTTGGTGAAACTTGTCTCGGAGAAATATAATTCATGAAGACTGGGATGGTGGAGAAGATATTACGATTATTATCGTGCAGAAATTAAGTTACAACAGAAATTGTGTCAGAGGGAAAAGCCAAACTCCCCTCTGATAAGTATTCGAATAGCATTTAAAAGAAAATTCTTTTAATCTATCTATAAAGCACGTTAGGCAAAATCAGAATTATGTTCCTCAAGACTGGTGACCGTACCTGAAGAAGCTAAGTGAGAGGACCTTGAAGAGCGCAACAACGATGATCCACTCAGCCACAGCAGTTCGCGAGCACGTATATATCTGGTGTGTTTACGTCAGCTGAGCTGGTAAAACTGTGTGTGGGGGGAGCGACGTGAACTGGCCGCTGGTCACTAACAAAGCAGTCAAATTGTTCTTGCAGACTGGTCTGGTAGTATGTTTTGTATGACTGGCCTCGATCAGGCATGACGAAAACTCCCTTGAATTGGTAATGCACTTAATATTTCGTGGTGCTGCTGTCAAGAACTGCTGTTGTCGTACAGCACCTATTAGTCATCACGTCATAACAATGTCAGTTGACACTTTATTAGCAAGTGTCTACCATGGGAGTCCATGTAGGATTCTGTATACCACAGAGTTAACTATAAACACAGCAAATGTGTCCAACAAGAACACTCAACGTTAAATGGCAAACAGTAACGTCTTGTGACATCTAGACACTCACCATCTACCTCCCTCCCCCACCTCCACCCTCTTCCCGTTCTCCCGGATGTCCCCTACGCCTTCCCCCCCGAACTTCTAAGTGCATTTTAAACATGCATTCGGCATACCTCAACCAGTGTAGATCAACATAGGATACCACATTATTCTTGAAAATGCGCCAACCCGTTCCCACCTCCATCATCTACTTGAAGGCCTGAGCACCACTATTCATCCCGCTCCCTCCCTCCCTCCCTCCCTCCCTCATTTTCAGCGTCCCCTCCACCCTCCCTCCGCTCCCGCAAACCATCATTCAAAGGGTGGTTGAGATGCCGCTAATGTGACATATGCAAAGGGGTCACCACTTGTAAGGTTGCCACTACTTGTCAGACTGAATTGGTAGGAAGGAGATCGGGTCTTTCTTCGTTCCATGGTACTCACTGAAGATCAAGTGGCCTTTACAGTTTTATTATAAATATATCTACGTACATCTATAGTACTCTGGGCCTTGTGGTCTTATGACACTATGATACACACTAGTGGATGGTGAGGCGAGGCGTGTGTCCCCTCAGGTAGCACTGGCAGAGGTTATATTGGAGTCCGTCAACACCCATTCCACAGCCTGTTCAAACATCCTGATTAACAGAGGCCCGTGAGAACAGTGGCCCCGTGAGAACATTGTAAGTATATGTAACTCTCAGTAAAATGGTGATAACATATAGAAAAATGAATGACATGCGTGCGTGAGTCTTACATGTTGCACTGTGGTCATTTTATTACATCACTGCAGAAACGTCAGTTTGGGATAGATCATTTAATAGTGATGTTATGTTTTCCTTGTGTTAAAGTGTAGATATTTCTAACGTAACTCAGAGTTTGCCAACATATATTTAATTACTCTTTCCCTTTGATCACTGACTAACCATTTGCGTAACATGTAAGGTGTACAAGTGTTGGACACAGTTGCTGTGTTTGTATTTCACGTTGTGGTATACGGAGTCCTGCATGTACTTCCACAGTAGACATTTGCTGATAAAGTGTCATCTGGCATAACCATTGCAGATTTAGCAACACGAAATATTCCGTTCATTAATATTCTTGGGTGTTTTTGACATGTCTGATCGTCACCTGTCATACAAGACATACTACCAGATCAGTCTACAAGAACAATTGTGACTGTTTTATCAGTGACCATCTATTTAACAGTTCACGTCGCGCTACCACGTTCACGTACCCTTGCTCCTCCCCTATACAGTGTTACATCCCAGATGACATAAACAAACTAGGTACGTGCTCGCGAACTCCTGTGGCCGAGTGTACCTGAATTACGGTTGGACGACGTTGATTTGACCACCTATGGAGAAGTGATGATCAAGGGATGACCTGGTCACTGCAATCACGTTTTCAAATCAGTTTGATGACCTTGTGAAGTGCAATGACAGGGTTATCAGAGAGTACAACGTGGTAAACTAAGCACTACGCCAGTTAGAGAAGTTGTAAAAACGTGTTGCTTCAGTTGCATGATGGTGGATGCCTGGAACAAGCCAGGAGACCAAACGGTGAACGCCGTCCCCATATAGAGGTTTGGAAATATGAATGATGGTGAAAAAAAAAAGGCCCAAGAACTGTGATCCCTCGAGCGTATCGCTCCCTTACCGCATTGCAGAGACAGTTGATTATATAAGCACACACACACACACACACACACACACAGAAAGTGCGTTCATAACTGAACACTTTGATTTTAGGGTGGGAGTGGATTATGAATTCTCCCACTACAAACTTTTCCTTGTTTTGTTTTTCTCCAATATGTGTGTGGTGATGGTTTCCTTCTCAGTTGAAAGAAATGTATATTTGTTTTCATATGCACAAGTATTTTCGTGTAGGCTACTAAGGAATGTTACCCCATCTTAACTGCACACCCTAGACGTTCACAGATATTGTCAACAGTAATGTAATCTTTGTTTTGACAGTAATGTAATCTTTGTTTTGACAGTAATGTAATCTTTGCTTGAGATGGCCTGTCACCAAGTTGCGTCGAGTGTCCTCCTATTCCTGTGTGGAAGCGATAGCCAACGACCACTCCTGCAGTGAGTGATGTCTTGGCCGACACGTTCCCTCCCCTGGTGATCTGGTCGACCCTCGGCAGGCCAGACAGCAGGTGTTCTCAGCCAGGAATTTCATCGTTGCTGTTGAATGTTGGGTCAACCTCTTGGTCTCGCATCACTGCTGCTCCGTCAACGGAATGACACAAATAAACTAGGACATGTACTAGAACCAATACAGAGACGTTTGCAAAAGCACATGTCTTATTATAAAACATGGAAATTAGACTCCCAAGGGAAACATTTGTTGCATGTAAGTTGTAATATTAAACAAAAACAATTCATCAAAGAAGCTGATTTCAGTGATTAATTGTGAGTAAAAACTGAAGATTAGGTACTGCCTGGAGCCTGAACCAAGGTCTATACAGACGGTGTGATCTTTAAATAGTGCTCCATATAGACGGGAATATATTATACATGATAAAAGGTAGCAAATATTTGATATTCTCATAACACAATAATTTTGACACACCAAAAACAACGGAACTATAAGCTGTTAAGATGAACCATTGAACTATATGCTGTTAAGATGAACAACGGAGTTGTATGCTGTTAAAATGAACATCGGAGTTATATGCTGTTAAGATGATCAACGGTGCTATATGCGTTGAGATGAACAACAGAACTTTGTCTTGTTAAGATGAACATCAGAACTACACGTTAGTGAGATGAACAACAAAGGTGTATTAAGCTGATCAGAAATAATAAAGAGTGTAGCAAAACCAGTGGCACTAGAAATTACGAATTATGAAATTCATCTTCTATATAACATAACCAACAGAGAATAACTCAATTCTGCAATCGTCATTTCCTCAAACAAGCAAAAACCTACACAAACACTTTATATACAGTGCTGCACCTACGAAACTGTCAACAACATAACAATATAAACAGCGCTGAGGACCGTCCAAGACAACAGTGTCCCCATAGTAACTCGTCCAGGACATATGCCAAAGAGGCAACAGTAACTAGGTTATCTCCCTCCCCCCATACAAACAGCACCATCTTACAGTCAAGGACAGCCCTCTACACCGCACCATGTACACCACATCACCACATCTCGCCACACATCTAGCCACACTACCTTTACCGGCAGCGTCATCGTAACCACGACAAGGAAAAAAAGAAAAGAGAGACAGAGTTGGGGCGCGGGTGTCTCCATGGCAAATGACTCGACACCTCTGTTTTGACAGCCGTTCGCATAACTATCAATCATGAGGACGAAGCCGATACTATCCGAAGAACTCAGCTTTTTTTTATATTTTTGTTCGTCGCCACATCATCGCCACTTGGTCTCGGACTAGCACACAGCGGGGGCCACGCCACCCAGCCGGGGCAGTGGGGCAACAACCCCCACCCACCTCTCTCTCTCTCTCTCTCTCTCTCTCTCTCTCTCTCTCTCTCTCTCTCTCTCTCTCTCTCTCTCTAAGAATTGCCTATCGGCTGGATGTCCTCCAAGAAATAATATTCACCGTAAACATTGTTATTTCTTTCGTCTTCTTCACATCACTGCAGCGCTGAAACTAAGCCAGGTATTCGTCGTGAACGAGGCAGTTTATATCGAACTGTTAACGGAACGAGTTAACGGGTTGTACTGTACAACCTCAGGCGTTACTCTGGCTTACCTCAGTGTACAAACAAAAAAGTTGAGCTTCTCTATCATATAAGCGTTATACCTCGCTAACGCGGGAGACAGCGACAAAGTATAATAAAATAATATATATATATATATATATATATATATATATATATATATATATATATATATATATATATATATATATCTGGGAGTGGATTTGGCAGCGGATGGAACCATGGAAGTGGAAGTGAGTCAGAGGGTGGGGTAGGGGGCGATGGTTCTGGAAGCGTTGAAGAATGTGTGGAAGGCGATAACATTATCTCGGAAAGCAAATATAGGTATGGTTGAAGGAATAGTGGTTCCAGCAATGTTATATGGTTGCGAGGCGTGGGCTATAGATAGGGTTGTGCGGAGGAGGGTGGATGTGTTGGAAAGGAAATTTTTGAGGACAATATGTGGTGTGAGGTGTATTGACCGAATAAGTAATGAAAGGGTAAGAGAGATGCGTGGTAATAAAAAGAGTGTGGCTGAAAGAGCAGAAGAGGGTGTTTTGAAATGGTTTGGTCACATGGAGAGAATGAGTGAGGAAAGATTAACAAAGATGATATAAGTGTCAGAGGTGGAGGGAACGAGAAGTGGGAGACCAACTTGGAAGTGGAAGGATAGGGTGAAAAAGATTTTCAGAGATCGGGGCCTGAACATGCAGGAGGGTGAAAGGCGTGCAAGGAACTGAGTGAATTGGAACGATGTAATATACCGGGGTCGACGTGCTGTCAATGGATTGAACCAGGGCATATGAAGCATCTGGGGTAAACCATGGAAGTGTCTGTGGGGCCTGGATGTGGAAAGGGAGCTGTGGTTTCAGTGCATAATACATGACAGCTAGAGACTGAGTGTGAATTAATGTGGCCTTTGTTGTTTTTTCCTAGCGCTACCTCGCGCGCGTGCGGGAGGAGGGGGGTATCATTTCATGTGTGGCGGGGTGGCGACGAGAATGAATAAAAGCAGCAAGTATGAATTTTGTGCATGTGTATATATGTATATGTATGTGTATGTATGTATGTATATGTAACCGTTCAAATGTATAGGTATGTATATGTGCGTGTGCGGATGCGTATGTATATACATGTGTATGTGGGTGGGTTGGGCCATTCTTTCGTCTGTTTCCTTGCGCTACCTCGCTAACGCGGGAGACAGATAAATAAATAAATTGATATATATATATATATATATATATATATATATATATATATATATATATATATATATATATATATATATATATCTCATATAGATAAACATAATTTATTTCTGTCACGTGATTCATGTTACTATCCTAATTGTTTGATAAATGCGCATCTGTCAATTATGTCGTCATCATCTGATCTCTTGTTTCTGATATCATTGTACTTACCTTCGGTTCATACGTATCTTGGACAGGCTACAGAGGTTTGTAGTAATGATTTTGAAAATCTAAGTTAGATGATAATCATGATAATCACAATGATGGTAACTGAATTACTGTAAATAATGATGATAATGGTAATAATAGCAATAACGGTACTAACAATAATAATTATGGGAACAATGATAATGATGATTATGATAATAAGGATGCTGATAATGATAATAATAATGATAATAATGATAATGATAATAATGATAATAATAATAATAATAATGATAATAATACACTAATAATAATAACAATAATAATGATAATGATAATAATAATAGAATTAATGATAATGATAGTTAATAATTATAACAATAATAATAATTATGATAATGATAATATAATAACATTAATAATAATAATAATAATAAAAATAATAATAATAATGATAATAATAATAATAATAATAATAATAATAATAATAGTAACAAAAATAATAATAATAATGATAATGATAATGATAATAATAATAAGAATAATATTAATAATCAATAATAATAATAATAATAATGATAATAATAATAATAATAATAATAATAATAGTAATAATAATACTAATAATGATAAAGATAATAATGATAATAATAATGATAATAGTAATGATAATAACAATAATAATAAGGATAATGATAATAATAATTATAATAATGATAACGATAATAGTAATTATAATAATAATAATAATAATCAATAATGATATTAATAATAATGATAATGATGATAATAACAATAATAATACTAGCAATAATGATAATAATAATAATAATGATAATAATAATAATAATAATAATAATAATAATAATAATAATAATAATAATAATGAAAATAATGATGATAATAATAATGATGATAATAATGATAATAATAATGATGATAATAATGAGAAGAGGAAGATGAAGAAGACGAGCAACAATAATGATAATGCTAATAAAAATGCGAAAAAAATGGTGATTTCGTGAGCCGGTTTTTTGTTTAGAATAACCGTCACTTTATCTTGGATAATCGTCCCCGTATCTAGAACAACCGGTCGCATACCTAGAACAACCGGCACCGTACCTAATGTAGCCCGCATCTTACCTTAGGTAGCCGGCAGTGTATGTACAATACCCGGTGCTGTATGGTGAAACATTCACTGTAACTAGGAACAAAAATGAAAGTTATTGTACATAGAACAACCAACACCATACATAAAACGATGAACACTCAGGGCTTGAGCAATGATAAGTGCACGTTGATCACATGGCACATCATCTGATCAGCCTCCACAGCTGCCAGGTTCAAGGCCGGCCGCACGTTGGACGATCCTGGACCACTCCTGAAGCCACATTGTTCTAATCCAGTCCGATGCTCAGTGTATACCACCACTTCTTGCACTCGCCAGCCACCATCCCGTACAGTGAACCGCATCTCCCATACAGTTGATTGTATGTTCATCAGACTTACACCTGTGTTATTCGAACATTTACTTTGCCTGATTATAAAGGCGTTATAAAGACATTCTCTACACAGACACTTTAGCTTGGGCCGTATGTACATACCTTGAGAACCCTAACGAATCAATAGCACACCCACTCCCTTGACTGATATTCAAGTGAGGTTCTATCTAATTCATCTCTTTTACCAAACTCCGTCTTACGCAAGATTGTACCCACATCATCCTTTTCCTTAAAATAATTCTTCGAAATCGTATCTCACGGAATACCTGCTCATCCCAAACACTCGGCCATTTGCTATCCTGTCATCCACGACATTCAACTGTCCTTAAGAATTCTCACTCCATATTTACCTTAACTTTGCCCATAAACAGTTCCCTGCTATGACCAGGATCCTGCTACTGACGCCTTCATCTGTTATCTTGTTTTTCTCACATATTTCACCTTCTGCCAAAACACATTCCTATTCTCCCTGAAGCATGGCGGCACTTCCTGACCCTGTCTCTCATATGGCGTCTTTTTCAGCCCCTGCAGCTCCCGCTTGACCGTCTGCTACCTGCTGTCTTTTGTACATTTCCAGATCACTCGTACTGCTTCCCTGCAGGTAACTGCCGTACACCTTTCTTTTCTCTTTAGCTTGAAAATTGATTTCCTCATCCCATCGCCCACTACCCTTTCTCAAACGCCCACATCCCACGTATAACATAGCACATACGTCACATCCACATGTGAAACACTGTTTCCCTATAACCATTCCACTCCTCACCATCTCTCTTACTCTCTTTTACTTCCACCTTATGCCCCTCGTCACCAAGTCTCTCTTGTTTTCTGTTCACTCAAACCTCTACTACAAGCTCACTCACTCTCACCGCCCTCCTCCCACTCATGTGATTTCCTCTCTTCCTAAAGCCTCTACAAACTTTTATTCTCACTTCCACTAACAAGCGACACCAGCTTCCCCTCTCAGGATATTCATTATGTCTCTCCTCTGAGCGCACGTAAAGTAATATAATCCCATAATACCTGTCGACCCTCAACCCCACTATCCAACGCGTATTCAATTAATCACTAATTCTTTGTCCTTTTTCAGGAAACAGCTCCATAAGTTTTTACCATTTTCATTTACAGTGGGTGTGTCATGCCCCCAATTATATCGTCAATTGCCACAACAACCACACTTGCATTTGAATCTTCCTCTACTAACAATCGATCCTTCACATCACAATTGCTGAAACACTCACACACCTCTTCCTAAAATTTTGGCCTCTCTTCCTTCCACCCCTACTGTCGGTACCAGATGTATAACCACTAACAGTCATTTTCCTCTGGTAATCTTCTCTTCTTTTAATCCACATAAGCCTTCGTTTTAAAAGTGACACCTCATCCTTTGCTCTCATCTTCACACTGACCTCCTTAGATATTCCAAAACCATTCATTCTCCTTCCCTTTTTAGTGTAACATTCACATCCAGAATATCCAAGTTTCTTGCCTCATATCAATCACAATTCTCTCTCTTCTCACCTTGGTTATGCCCACACATATTCAGACGCCCCAGCCTGACCCTTCGAGGAGAAAGAGCGCTCCCCGATCGGTGCTTTCTATCTCGTATTTTAGAAAGTGACGATGGAAGGAGCGATAGGTGTCCAGCCCCAGCCCAGGGTCCTGCCTCTTACGACACGCAGGTGGTGATACATGGGTACCTCACTCACTCCCATCTCTCCAGGAAGAATGGAAACGTGATTTTAGAATGATGAATCGTATCAGTTACGTGTTGTTCAGAATCATGCAAAAGATAGAAAAGAGGTTTATATTTGTAGAATCAGGTCCAGCTACCCACTTGTGTATGTTTGTAGAATCAGGTCCAGCTACCCACTTGTGTATGAGGAGGAACAGGATAGGCAGTGACCTGGACCAGGGCAGGGGAATATGACAGCCACTGTGGTGCTGGCTAACTGTGCCACTGTTACTACTGCTACTACTACTACTACTAATAATGATAATAATGATAATAATAATAATAATAATAATAATAATAATAATAATAATAATGATAATATTGATAATAATAATATTTATTACTATTATTATTATTATTATTATTATTATTATTATTATTATTATTATTATTATTATAATATAAATATTTTGTATTTCTACCTCATTGCTTCTGCAGCCTTAGTGACGTAGTGTCAGGAACAAACGAACAATGGCCTCATTTGCACACATTCACTCTACCTGACGGGTAGAATGCACCGAATCTAATGTCTATGATATACAGCCAAGCCTCACAGACTGCCTCATAGTGTATCTTGATTGCTTCACATGACCCGAGGCATCACATTGACAGCATATCAACCCCCCACCACCACCACCACCACCACTCACCCCAACCACAACACACATAGTGAAAGAAAACCTCGATTTGAATATCATCCGCAGGAAACAGAGCAGAGGAACGTTTGCATGAGAGATACTTGAGAGTAGACAATGTACAGTCACGATCTAAAGTTGGGCACATATCCTCCCATGACCTCTATCACTGATTGTGGTACCTTGTGTGAGTGAGGCGAGGATGCAGAGTTTCATAACAACCAAGGAATCAATGTCGCCAGATACAGCTGTGACTTCAGTAATCTGTAATCACAAATGTTTGAAACAAGATCTATTCATAGGATTAAGAGTACCTGTTGTTGGAGCCACGAAGTTAATCAAAACTGTTGTGTAATGCAGAATGTATACTGAAACATGAGAATCCTGTAAGAATTATCTTATTCGTATCTGACAAGCAAAAGGATTTTGTAAACAAACTAACACTTGTCCTGTAAAACTGAGATTAGTAATAGCTACTTCAGCTGCTACGAGGCTTACGTATGTTTTCATCATAAACATCAACGCTACTGATACATTTAGTGTAGAGACAGATGGCAAACGAGGAAACTACTTATATAACGACCGTCCGACGATCCTTACTCTATTGCGAAACTTTCTTCATTGCGGCACAATATTCTGGCTCATTGTCTTCACTACTACTGACTTACACAATCAGGTAAATCGTAGTAAAGTTAATGACATCTATCAGGTGGTGACTGCCTGATGCCACGCCACTGTTACCCACTTCAGTGAGGGAGTTGTGATGGTTGTGTGGGCAGCACACAGGCCACAACAGTGGTCTGGCTCCCACAACACACAGTCTACAGCCCTGTGACCCAACAGCCTCCAGCCACATAGATAACTTCGTAAGTAAAATTTCTGACTATTTTTCTTTTCCCAATAACTGATTGATCAAGTTATTCATTAACATCAGTTATATAAATGTGATCTAGTATGGTTCATACTATCTTTGCATACTAAACATACAGATACACAGACGTCCTTACTTAATCTATGTAGGGAATATGAGAATCCACTGTCACACTTCCATGAACAGCGACTGTGGAACTAAATCAGGAAAGTAGTGGTAGTTTAGGAGGGGAGAGTGACGGACGTGCGTCTGTGTGATGCTCATGAACAATATCTATGGTACATGAAAACTGATATTGATGAAATGAAACTGATCATTACATAGAAGTTTTACTAGCACGGACAGCTCATATTATCCTCCTCCTCTTCCCCCTCTTCTCCTCGTTCCACACATCCACAGTAATGATCGGCCAACCATTCCCTAGTCTTGCTCCCACATGTTTACAGCAACACGTTGAGTAATGTTAACATTTTTGTTAACATTCTATACGTGTGAAATGTTCTCGTTGAGTATTTGACTTCATAAAGGCCTTTAAAGGCATTGCAAAGCCTTTTCACTTTCGGGAATAAACTTACTAGTTGTCACAGTGCTTCACCATTATATCTATATTGCATACCACAGCTATGCATGCTTATATATCCCCTTCTGTATGTTGAACATCGTTACAATTCATGATATGTGTTTTCATGCTGCTCAGCAAAGCATTTCAATTAATGACCGTCCAGTAAAGATGTGATGGTGCGCTACGTTCTGTAATGACATGTTCTACAATCTCTGACGTCACTGTTAGTATCGGTGATAGGAAGTTGTGGCTGTGGTGGGCATAGGGTTTGTCCCCTCACCACTAGGTGGGACAACAGTCTGTGGCGGGAGGTTTAGAATGGTTTGTACCTAACTTCTGAGCCTGACTGTACAATGCGTCTTACTTCTGAGCCTGACTGTACATTCATAGCAAACATTCAGTGAACTGTTCACAATGTATCTTAAGTCCAAACTAGAATATATCGTTTTTGTTTGGTCAGTGCACAAAGAAATAACAGAGAAGGTCCAAAGCAGTGCAACAAAGACTGCACCAGAATTAAGACATCAAAGTTAAAGGGAGATGATAAAGGCCATAAATGTGTCCAGTATCAAAGGTTAACTTGACCAAGACATTCAGATTTTTACACCATCTTGTTTACGACAGTATTAAATAAGCAGAATCATTTTAGAAAATATGTCAAAAAAAAGTACTATCATACTTCAAGCATGACGGATGAACGGAGAAGCCTTAGCAGTGAACCACTTGTGAATGTGAACGGTATATAGAAGTGTTAGAATTGGTTTGATGATGGAGACACTTCTAGAGACTGGGGTCCCATGTGGGGAGATCTCCTTCCTTGTACCGTAGAAATAGATAATTAGAAATAGACAAATGTATACGTGCTATTATATACTTGCATCGAAACACACATACGGGCATCCGTGGTTTAGTGGCTAGTGTTACTGACCATGATGAGCACGAACACTCCCGGGATCAGGCCCACGTGGGTTCGAATCCTGGGCTCCTACCATCGGGCCTGGTCGAGATATCGGTACCTGGTTAAGAATGGTGTGTGTGTGTGTGTGTGTGTGTGTGTGTGTGTGTGTGTGTGTATGTGTGTGTGTGTGTGTGTGTGTGTGTGTGTGTGTAAAAACTTAAAAGGAATAAAGACTTGGTACTAATACATAAGTTTAAGAGATGGGGCAACACAAGTGTATAACTCTTTCCCCGTAACACACAAATCGTGTTAGAAACAGCATACACACACACACACACACACACACACACACAAGTCAGTTTCTTCGTAGCTCCACAGCTCATTTGCTTTTATATCTTACATTATCCCCAGCCATCCTGAGCACGGCCCTTCCAGACACCCATCCCACCATTGTGCATCCACCTCCCACCTTCCTGTTCCTCCAGGGCGTAACTCCGTCCCATCCTTCTTGCTCCACACCTGTGGACTGGCTCGTCCGTCCTCATGCCTCACCAGACGACCTGAAATCCACTGCTTTCTGAACAAACTTAAATATTCGTAATTTTGCCGAACTCGTAATTCTGTTAAAGTTCAGCCCGTGTTATTTTGGAACCTTAAGCCTCGTTCATTTGTTCAGTCAACCCTCAACCCCTGGCAAGGCTTTATTCGCCCCGATGCCTTCACCTTCTTTTCCCTGCCATTTATACTGGTGTGTTTGATCGTTCCACTTGTACTTACACATCTATACACCAGAGTGGACTGCCTCGCCTGTTATTGTACTTCTACATCTATACACCTGAGTGGGCTGCCTCGCCTGTTATTGTCACGTAAAATTTGCGAGTAGATCAATGAATGATGACGACCAACTCAGACACCAGGTAATTAAGTAGTTAACAACCCAATCCTTTACGTTACTGCTGTTCAGTAAGCGATTCCCTTCACCACAACACACTTATGTTCCACTTCAATGTTACTTTAAACGTTAGTAATTTTCGTAACTGACTGAGTGCTATATTTTACTTCGTTCAGCGCGTAGAAATCATTTTTTTGTCTCAATTAAGGGATTTTAAACTCCCAGAATTGTGAACGGACCGCAGTCTGTCGACCAAACCAATATGAACCGACACATGCACTAAACGGAAATCAATTCACTCAACCGGAAAAACACTTCAGGAAAATACGCAAATTGTAAAAGCAAAAGAAGAGTTTCTGTACCTCGGGAAGCACAGACATTTCTTTCTCAGTTTTTACATTTACAAAAATTCAGGTCGGTTTACTTTCATACGTGAAAAGTCTAATAAACAAAGCTTAACCGACAAACTTTCATGTTATTCATTGTATAATTTGATGCATACCTTAGCCACAAACATTGTGTTTCTTATTTCTTCCCATACAGTTCCCATATGTAACACTCGCTCTTGCAAGAAACTTCAGGTAACCGGCTGAAACATCTAGGTTAATGTAGGTAATCCTGAACACAACACTGGTTATTTTCCTCACATGTGAAGCGTTTAGTAACCTGTGTTCCGAGGCTTCGTCACGTCCTCCGCTGATACCATTGGCAGGAGAGGCTCGCTGGCGCACCACACCATGGACGAACACAACTGACGATTCATTATAAGTGAAAATGAAAAATTAAAAACATATATGAATACACACACACACACACACACACATACACACACACACACACATATACACATCTTACATATATATATATATGTATATATATATATATATATATATATATATATATATATATATATATATATATATATTGGAAAGGATCACGATTTTGTGCGTGATCAAGATATTCCTATGAGTTCACGGGGAAAATGAAACATGATAAGTTCCCAAGTGCACTTTCGTGTAATAATCACATCACCAGGGGAGACGCCATATGGTAAGCATGCGATTGTCGCATGTTTACCAAATGGCGTCCTAGCTTCTTCTCTTCGATGTAAATCAACTTACTTATATTTCTCTCTTGTGTCTCCCCTGGTGATGTGATTATTATACGAAAGAGCACTTGGGAATTTATCGTGTTTCATTTTCCCCGTGGACTCATAGGAATATATATATATATATATATATATATACATATATATATATATATATATATATATATATATATATATATATATATATATATATATATATACAGGTCAAGAGAAAGGTACAACAGGTGAAAAAGAGGGCAAATGAGAGTTGGGGTGAAAGAGTATAATTAAATTTTAGGGAGAATAAAAAGATGTTCTGGAAGGAGGTAAATAAAGTGCGTAAGACAAGGGAGCAAATGGGAACTTCAGTGAAGGGGGCTAATGGGGAGGTGATAACAAATAGTGGTGATGTGAGAAGGAAATGGAGTGATTATTTTGAAGGTTTGTTGAATGTGTTTGATGATAGAGTGGCAGATATAGGGTGTTTTGGTCGAGGTGGTGTGCAAAGTGAGAGGGTTAGGGAAAATGATTTGGTAAACAGAGAAGAGGTAGTAAAAGCTTTGCGGATGATGAAAGCCGGCAAGGCAGCAGGTTTGGATGGTATTGCAGTGGAATTTCTTTAAAAAGGGGGTGACTGTATTGTTGACTGGTTGGTAAGGTTATTTAATGTATGTATGATTCATGGTGAGGTTCCTGAGGATCGGCGAAATGCGTGCATAGTGCCATTGTACAAAGGCAAAGGGGATAAGAGTGAGTGCTCAAATTACAGGGGTATATGTTTGTTGAGTATTCCTGGTAAATTATATGGGAGGGTATTGATTGAGAGGGTGAAGGCATGTACAGAGCACCAGATTGGGGAAGAGCAGTGTGGTTTCAGAAATGATAGAGGATGTGTGCATCAGGTATTTGCTTTTAAGTATGTATGTGAGAAATACTTAGAAAAGCAAATGGATTTGTATGTAGCATTTATGGATCTGGAGAAGGCATATGATAGAGTTGATAGAGATGCTCTGTGGAAGGTACTAAGAATATATGGTGTGGGAGGCAAGTTGTTAGAAGCAGTGAAAAGTTTTTATCAAGGATGTAAGGCATGTGTACGTGTAGGAAGAGAGGAAAGTGATTGGTTCTCAGTGAATGTAGGTTTGCGGCAGGGGTGTGTGATGTCTCCATGGTTGTTTAATTTGTTTATGGATGGAGTTGTTAGGAAGGTGAATGCAAGAGTTTTGGAAAGAGGGGCAAGTATGAAGTCTGTTGTGGATGAGAGCTTGGGAAGTGAGTCAGTTCTTGTTCGCTGATGATACAGCGCTGGTGGCTGATTCATGTGAGAAACTGCAGAAGCTGGTGACTGAGTTTGGTAAAGTGTGTGAAAGAAGAAAGTTAACAGGAAATGTGAATAAGAGCAAGGTTATTAGGTACAGTAGGGTTGAGGGTCAAGTCAACTGGGAGGTAAGTTTGAATGGAGAAAAACTGGAGGAAGTAAAGTGTTTTAGATATCTGGGAGTGGATCTGGCAGCGGATGGAACCATGGAAGCGGAAGTGATTCATAGGGTGGGGGAGGGGGCGAAAATCCTGGGAGCCTTGAAGAATGTGTGGAAGTCGAGAACATTATCTCGGAAAGCAAAAATGGGTATGTTTGAAGGAATAGTGGTTCCAACAATGTTGTATGGTTGCGAGGCGTGGGCTATGGATAGAGATGTGCGCAGAAGGGTGGATGTGATGGAAATGAGATGTTTGAGGACAATATGTGGTGTGAGGTGGTTTGATCGAGTAAGTAATGTAAGGGTAAGAGAGATGTGTGGAAATAAAAAGAACGTGGTTGAGAGAGCAGAAGAGGATGTTTTGAAATGGTTTGGACAAATGGAGAGAATGAGTGAGGAAAGATTGACCAAGAGGATATATGTGTGGGAGGTGGAGGGAACGAGGAGAAGTGGGAGACCAAATTGGAGGTGGAAAGACGGAGTGAAAAAGACTTTGAGTGATCGTGGCCTGAACATGCAGGAGGGTGAAAGGAGGGCAAGGAATACAGTGAATTGGATCGATGTGGTATACCGGGGTGGACGTGCTGTCAATGGATTGAATCAGGGCATGTGAAGCGTCTGGGGTAAACCATGGAAAGTTGTGTGGGGCCTGGATGTAGAAAGGGAGCTGTGGTTTCGGGCATTATTACATGACAGCTAGAGACTGAGTATGAACGAATGGGGTCTTTGTTGTCTTTTCCTAGCGCTACCTCGCACACATGAGGGGGGAGGGGGATGTTATTCCATGTGTAGCGAGATGGCGATGGGAATGAATAAAGGCAGTGTGAATTGTGTTTATGTGTATATATGTATGTGTCTGTGTGTGTATATATATGTGTACATTGAGATGTATGGGTATGTATATTTGCGTGTGTGGACGTGTATGTATATGCATGTGTATGGGGGTGGGTTGGGCCATTTCTTTCGTCTGTTTCCTTGCACTACCTCGCAAACGTGGGAGACAGCGACAAAGCAAAATAAATAATGAATTAATAAATGAATAAATATATATATATATATATATATATATATATATATATATATATATATATATATATATATATATATATATATATATATATATATATATATATATATGTGTGTGTGTGTTATCCCTGGGGACAGGGGAGAAGGAATGCTTCCCACGTATTCCCTGTGTGTTGTAAAAGGCGACTAAAAGGGGAGGGAGCGGGGGCTGAAATTCCTCCCTTCCAGTTTTTACTTTTCCAAAAGAGGGAACAGAGAAGGGGGCCAAGTGAGGATTTTCTTTCTAAGGCTCAGTCCTTTGTTCTTAACGCCACCTCGCTGACGCGGAAAATGGCGAATATGTATGAAAAAAAGAATATATATATATATATATGTATATATATATATATATATATATATATATATATATATATATATATATATATATATATATATATATATATATATATATATATATATACACCCATACACGCTCATAACATACACATATTACACATATTTGCCTTTATTCATTCTTGTACTACCCCGCCCCACAGGAAAGAGCATCGCTACTCCGTGCTTCAGCGAGGTAGCGACAGGAAAACAGACAAGGAAAGGCCACGTTCGTTTACACTCAGTCTCTAGCTGTCATATCGGTCCACAGTCAACCCAGCTGTTCATCCAACCCTAGTGATTAGACGATGAATTGGATACTTGAAGTTAACGAGATGGCCTTGAATATGGGCTCAGCGTCCCATGCCGTCTCAGCGAACATAAAAAAGAAGTATAGTGTTAGATCTTTTCATTCGTTGATGTGTCTGGGTGACTAACCATGCAGGAGTATTCAGTTTCGGTTCTTATGTGTACAGTAATCTTTTTCGCCATCGGTATTCTGTCACTCATAGTGAGAAAGAGAGAGAGAGAGAGAGAGAGAGAGAGAGAGAGAGAGAGAGAGAGAGAGAGAGAGAGAGAGAGAGAGAGAGAGAGAGAGAGAGAGAGTAAATATATCTACCTGTCTACCTACCTGCGAGGGGAGATGTATACCATGAGGTGTACTGCTCACTGCATATCTTGCTTGGCTGCCACACACATTGTATGATTACTGAACATCTGGAACTGTTTCTGGTCATTTATCGAGGCTTCTTTTGAGATTATATCCCAGGTTGCTCTGATGTTTCCGTTTCATAATTTTTTTGATATGCTCCACATTTGATGGCTCTAGTTTGTTGCCATGCATAGAGTTTTACGTTTCCGTCTTTCGAGGCTGTAAAGTGTGTGTGCTTTCAATCTTTCATGGTAAGTGAGATGTTCTCTCACCTTCGAGTTCACTTGCAAAATCTTTCTAAATTCTTTTCTAGCTGGCTTGTTTTCTCCTTGTCTTGATGGTGACCCCACAATACAGACGGTTTCCAAGTTTGCTTTTGATGTATATTTGGAACAAGGTCATCGTCCGTGTTGTGTCTCGCGTGGTGAGTGTTCCCACTATCACTCCACTCATCATATGACCAGATAACATTATTCCATCCATGTGTTCCCCGTACCCTACCTTTCAGTGAGATGATTACTCCTATCTCTCTCTCTCTCTCTACTTCACATATCTCTACATCCTATTGATCCTATATAGATGATAACCTTTACCACCGATGTCTTTTCATGCCTCAGTTGTTCTAACTTCACTTGAGTCACAGATTCATCATTTATGTCTGGTTATATTGTATTTTCTCTGTGTTCTTGTGTGCTTATAGTGTGACTTAGTTTTGTGCCATATGCGGAACTTTACATTAAACTCTTTTATTTCTTTGGTTATGTCGGATATCATTATCATGAGAACTGATGAGGTTCAATACAGTTCCTTGAGGGATTCCAGATGAAACATCCTTATCTAACTTGTTCCATTTGCTATCTCCTTAAATTTTCTGTTTGATGAAAACTTCTTAATCAGTTTTCTTACTTTTATCTGTTATGCTCAGGTTTTCTACCCCGTCCAGCTGCCTCTTGTGGTCTAATGTTGGGTCAAGCCATAGAAAACAACATCAGTAGTCTTTTCTTCCATAACTTTTTCGTATGGATTTTATGATGGATCAGCAACTCATTTTCCTACAAGTAAAACACCAGCTTTACAAATATTCTTCCACTTTGCAAATCATGCCTTGGAGAACATAAGGATCTAGAAAGTAGAGACCGCGGGAGATTAAGAAACATGAGAGATGTCGTGGCAGTAATGGAGGTAGACAGAAGAGACGACGAGACGTTCTTACAGTCTTCCAGTGCACAAGTTCCCTGGACCAGTGAGGTGCTGGACGGACCCCATCAGTAATGTACTGGTGGTCAGAGATGACCAGCGCTGAGCCAGTCGCGTCCAGCACACCTGTGGTACGAGGTCGTCGCTGGTGACGACAAGTGTCCTCAGTAACTGTGCAACGTTCACTAACACACGACACCTTCCGTACATGTGGTAATCCTCACACCAGTGAATCTGTGACGGCTCTAAATCAGCGACAGATGTACGTGTGTTGTGGAACACATGGCCATACCGCATGCAACATCCTTAAAATCGAATTACTTATATGTATATATATATATATATATATATATATATATATATATATATATATATATATATATTCCCGGTAATTGAGACAATCAAATACATAAACCCTCACATTATGGTCCATGTACGACAAACGAGTGCATACCTGCACACGCTGCGGGCCATACATGGTCCACCAACATGGACAGATAGAAAATAATGAGTTATCTACGGAGTTTAATGTACAATGTATGTCCCCAGCCGGCGGGGGCATCACAAGGGAGGGACGCGTCTGGAGCCAGCGGTCGGTAGGGCTACACGTCAAAGAACCAGCGACGATAAATCAAGCCAACATATCTCTGTCTTCCCCTAGTTAATGACCAACCAAGTTGCAGCTGACATTTCGTATTCTTTATCAATATATGGATGGATCGTTCACCTGGGGAGAGGGGTGAGACCGCGTGGCTCAGCCAAGCGAGGGTGATACAAGGCGCAGGGAGAGAGTGAGGCGCGGGAGGGTTATGGTGAGTGGGAGAATGCAAGGTGCTTGGATGGTGAGAGACGGGTAGGGAGACGGATAGTGAAGGGATGCTGTGATGACGGAGGATATCTAGAGGGAGAGATGAAGAGATATAGAGGGACGCTAGAACTGGTGAGGAGTGTTGAGATAGTGAGGGATGGTGGGATAGGGAGACTCACTGGCTTTAAGACAAATTTAAGCAGAGAGGAACGGTTGGGCGGTGAAGGGTGTTATGATAGAGAAGGATACCAGCATGATGAAGGGTGAGGAGGAAGTGGCTAGGAAGGTAAGGGTCCTGGGATGTTGAGGTGATATATATATATATATATATATATATATATATATATATATATATATATATATATATATATATATATATATATATATATATATATATATATCCCGAAGAAGCGGGGAAAAAAAAATATCATCCACCAATTTCCTGGGTGTCGTAAAAGATCTTCCCCTCTTGCAGTACTTTCCAAAGGAAGGAACAGAGGAAAAAGCCAAATGGGGATCTTATTTCCCCTAAGGCTCACTCATCTGTTCTGGATGCAAACAACAAACATGAGCAAAGGAATATATATACTCATACACAGACATGTATATATATATATACACATGTACATTTCATACTTGCTTGCCTTCATCCATTTCTGGTGCTACTCCGTCCCACAAGAAATAGCATCGCTACCCCTCACTTCAGCGAAGTAGCGCCAGGAAAACAGACAAAAAAGTTCACATTCGTTCACGCTTAGTCTCTAGCTGTCATGAGTAATGCACCAAAACTACAGTTCCCCATCCACATCCAGGCCCATAGCCCTTTCCATGGTTTACCCCAGACGCTTCACATGCCCTGGCTCAATCCTTTGACAGCACGTCGACCCCGGTATACCATATCGTTCCAATTCTCTCTATTCTCACACTTATTTACCAGCCTATTCTTATCGAGGATCAGTTTGGAGTGAATGAATGTACGTGAATAAGAAGGGAGTGATGAGTATGTTGTTAAGGGAGAGGAACATGGATGTTCTGGGTCTGAGAAAATCAAAGTTCAGATGAAAGAGGGAATGATTGGTCTGGGATTGCCCAAGGGTTAAAGTCTGGGTTAGTTTGAGGGCGAAAGAGCAAAGAAGGGGGTGACACTTAAGCTGAAGGAGTTGTGGAAGGAAGTGTGTGAAGAAGAGCAAGGACGTGAGGCCCAAACTGATGTAGGTGGAAATGGAAAGTGGATTACGAGAGGTGGATGATCCATTGTCATGAGCCTGGTAGCTAAAGAAGTGAGGAAGCGAAGCGAATGTTATGTTATGTTATGTTAAGTGAGTGTCATTAAATTTGATGTATCGGATCGAGTGAAAGTTGTGGGTTATTTACTCGTATGATCGGATGGTGTAGGGTCGCCATTGTAAATGGAAAATGGCGACCGGCTTGTGGATTAGTGAACGGGAAAAGAGGGACATGAATAAGTATACGTGGGTGAGTGGGGTTAATGAGAAGTGGCCATTATTGGATCTTTACTAATTTATAGCCGTGCTAAAGAGAAACTTACATATGGAAAAGTATGAGAGGTCAGCTGATGGGCTGTCTGATCTTCACTTGGTGGAGGTTAAGGAGAAGGTTCGAAGAGGCTTTATTTAGGCAATGAGCAAATGCTATGAGTGAGAGGAATGTGGGGAAAATGAGTAAGCTTGGGAAGGAGGCTTGTGTGAGGAATACCAAGACAGACTGAGTGAACTGCGAATGGTAAACAGTGAGAGTAGATGAAAGTTGGAGAGTGGGAGAGAACTGGGAGATATTTAGGGAAGCAATGTTTACATGTACGACAGGTGCGGAAGGCAGGATGTAGGTGTGTGAGAAAGTGTGGTGAGTTGTAGGATATGGAAGTTAAGTTGCTAGTTAAAGAGAAAAAAGAGTTGTATAGGCGTTATCTGCAGAAAAGAGGTGTAAGCGATTGCAAAATGTACAATATGAAGTGGCAAGGGGTCAAAAGAAAAATGCAGGATCTGAAAGGGAGGAAAAATTAGAGTTGGGGTGAAAAAGAATCGGCAAACGTCGTGTAGAATAGAAAAAAGTTTTAAAAGGAGGTAAATACTGTGAAGAAAACAAAAAAGATATGGGAGCATTTGTGCAAGGAACAGATGGAGAGTTGGTCAGAAGCAAAGATAAGGTGATGAGGACATGGAATAAGCGTTCTGAAAGGTGATAGACGTGGGGTGTCAAAACGTGGAAGTATCCGAAGCGAAAGAGTCATAGCAAGTGATTTGGTGAAAAGAGGAGAAGTGGTGAAAGCCTGGCACAAGATGACGTGTGGCCAAGCGGCTGAGTGGATGGGATTGCAGGTGAGTATCTCAAGAAAGAGGGTGACAGTGTTCTTCTTTGGTTGGCAAGGATTTTCAATTCATGTGTTGCTCAACATGAGGTTCCTAAGGATGATTAATACTTGTATCTCTCTTGCGCATCGTAAGAAGCGACGAAGACGGGCGTAAGCCGGAGGGGGGGGGTTAGTAAGCGGGGGGCTGGAAATCCTTCCCTCCTCTATCATAACTATCTAAAGTTGGGAACAGGAAGAGCCAAGTGAAAATGTTTCCTCGAAGACTCAACCTAGAATGATTGAATGTGCCAGGCTGTAGCTATGGTGACGAGAATATATGGTTACATTGTTTGTGGACGATTACCTTTGCCTTTAAGCAAATCAAAGTTGAAGGGTTAGAGGTAAAGTGGTTTGGGGATTGCGTTGGAAGCGGTTGAATTTTTGATACGATGTGAGCTGAGAGACAAAGTTAAGGAATTCAAGAAATAAACTCAGGGTTTTTGTGGGTTGAATGAAAGTAAGTAGACTGTGAGTTGTGAGTGAAAGTTATTCATAGGTTAGGCACCATGAAGTGAGATGAGTGAAGATGAAAGGGACGTATTATGGAAGAAGCTGAAAGAATGCTTTGGCAGCTTTGACATGAGTGATTGAATTATAGTGGTAGTGTGGGTCATGCGACAATTGACTGCATAATCAGAAAGCATTTGGTCCCTGCTATAAATGGAGAGAAGAAAATTCTTTTCGATTTATATACTGAAAGAGGAACCTTGGTAAGGAGTACGTGGTTCGAGAAGAGGTACATTTGCGAGTATATGTGAGCGAGGGGGGTTAGAGTAAGCAGACTTTGATGGATTATATGTTAATTGACAGGTGTGCAAAGGAGAGATTGATGGATGTAAACGTGTTGAAAGGTGTGGTATGTGGAATGTCTGATCAATTCTTACGAAGGCGAGAGTAAAAGTCACTCGTGGGTTTAGGAAGAGATGTAAAATATATGTTAAAGCATTGGTGAATATGAGTGAACTTAGAAAATTGGTTGATGTTCAAAGATACCGGGAGAGTTTGAGTGATGAAATGCGTAGAGTGAAAGAAAACGAAATCAGGGAAGTAGAAGATAGGAACACATCCATTAAGGCATCGTCTAAATGTGCGAGTGAAATGTTTGGTGTTCAGAAGGAGAGATGAAGACATATGAGAAAGGGAATTGAGTGGAAAGATGAGGAACGTGAATTGTTCATGAAAAGGGAGGTTTTTTGGTATCTGGAGGGAGAGATTGTAATTAACTGGGAGGAACACAAGAAAAATCAAGAGAAGGTCAAAAGAAAAGTACGAGAACCGAAAGAAAAGATGTGGAAGTGAGAGATAAGTAAAAAAGAAGAGAACATCGATAAAAATTTGAGAGAATTCGGAAATATTTGGAAGGTGAATAACGTGAGGTGAAGCAAAAGATCGTACTGAGGGACAGAAAGAAGAGCGGATGTTGTAACAGTACAAGACAATGATGATTCGAAAATGCGATGGAGTATTTTGACGACCTGCTAAATGTGGCATCATAGGAAAGGCAAATATAGCGTTCCGAAGACAAGATGGATGCGGAGGGCGAGTATCATGGCGAGTCGGATAGTATAAAGACACGAGAGGTGGTAAGAACTTTGCAAATGAGGATGGTAAACTGCAGATTTTCACTTTTACATAATCCATCCTAAACGGTAGGGAGAGGAAAGGGTATTGGCTTGTGAATGAAGGAGGTACTCTAAAGCACATCAGAAATGTTACCATGATGATAATCACCTAATGCCATTCAACCAACCAAAATAGCAACAGAAGGCAATATGAAAACTCAGCAAGGTAGGGGACGAGAACCAATCTCTCAGACCACTTGAGGTACCATTAATCCTGGTGGTAACTAGGCGTGTGTTATCTGCCTGTTGGTGTCAGTCGGCCGTGAAACGCGGCAACTGTCAGTGGACCAAACTGCTCCTGACAAGACCCAAGCCTCAGGCCACAACCTCCTGACCCGCCTTACGTATGACTTACCATTCAACGCCTCTCCCTCGAGCAATCCTTCGTCATATTCTCTTTTACTGAGGAAGTTGTGCGGATTTTGTGCACTATGATTCTGTTCTTCGTTACTGTCATTTACCGTTTTTAAACAGACGGGTTCATTGGTCTGAGAATATGTCGTTGTCTCTCTTTGTTAAACAACGTTTGACCTACTGAACCTCTGGAGACGTCCCTCATTCTAAACACTGTCTCTCTCCATTAAGCTAAGATGGGAATGTGCCCAGACCCGGGGATCTATTAGATCATATTGTATATACGAATAAAACCTCATCTTTATGCGCTCGCAGGATACTACCATCATGAGTTTTTTTTTTTACAGTTGAACAGCCTCTGTCGTGAACTTAAAGAAATCAGTTATTGAAAAAAAAAGAATTTGTCTTTAACATTCAGGTTACCTGTTTGTTGCCGAATCACCATTGCAACAATCGTTAGCCATCAGATTCATCCACAGACACATACTATACTAACATCTGAGCCTTTCACAATTGGCTTTATCCACTGTTCCTTTTAATGATCAACAAATACTTTCATTGTTCGTCAAGCCACTTTAGTTTGTGCTTATGTTTATAGAGAAACTATGATTTCTATTGTATATTTTTTTCTCTTTTTTGCCAAGGCTCAAGTCATAGTACTGAAGTACTAATCCTCCCTTGTACTTCTTTGCATCAACAAAGAACTTGTTAGGAATATTGTGCCTAACTATTTCTAACTTCTGTGATCTACGTCACAGTAAGAAAAAAAAAGGTCTATTTGTCTTATATTTCAAAAATGCTCTCAGTCCCTCATGTTTCTAAAGTTCTATACCCAAGGTAAGCTTGAATTATGATCTATAGTCACGACTGACACTAAAGCATGTCTTCTGTGAACGTGGCGAAATTATCTTTGAGGACCATTTTCCTATATTCTGTTTTTCTCTTGTACTGCGGTCTCTATATTCCGCTTTGCCCTTTGACTGTGGAAACATAGAACGCAACACTTATAAGCTTCAAAGCATGCAAAATCTTTGCCCCATTCCCTCAGAATCTATCATTTCGTTAGGCCAAGTTAACATACGAGTGCACAGAATATCTCTAAGCCCCAACAGAGCACAAAGCTGACACTGTAATAACCACATAGACCCGACGAGCTTTTGGTGGTGTTTCCGCAGATAATGAATCTCGACATGTAAGCAGCGGTGTGCAGCTAGGCTGTGTAACCTCCTTCGTAGCGGTATAACACACTGGAGACAACACACCAATACCCTACTATGGTTTAATCACCTCCCGTTCGAGTCATGTCGTCTCTCACTCACGTCTGATTGGGGTTCAGGGCAAGTGGAAAACACGACGGTGTACACGGCCGCATTCACCGTTAATCTAGTGGGTCGATCTCTTTCCTGACGACGGTTTCTGCGTCGGGATCCCGAGTTTTATGATGCCTGTGGACAGGTTGGTAGATCTTGTTGAATTATGGGTCTGGGTGCACGCTAGGGTACGTGTGGCAGAATGTGTTGAAAATGATACGCCAAATGGTGGAATTACTTTCGAATACTCACAGTCACAAAAATGAATACGAACAGACAGTTACTTTCGTACAATCATCTTGAAGCCTATCTTACTCAATAAGGATGTAAGAATTCTACCCACATGTCTCCAACTTGGAGTAAAAGGCGATCAATAAGAGCGGCAGCAAGGAGGCTGGAAACCCTCGCCTGTTATATAATCACTTTCCGACAACAGGCGCTAAAGTAAGAACAAAGCTTGACCTCGATGCCTTATGCTTGGGTATCTGTATGGGCGTGGATGTAACCTAGGTGACAGAAAAAAAAGTTGCCATGTTTGATGAGCGATTCCTGAAGTTTCTGACTTTGAAATGGGAAGGGGGTAAGATGGGTGAGAATTGCCTATTGTGCAAACTCGCGGTTAGCAACAGGGCAAGAGCGAAAGGGTGAGTAGCATATGGAATGAAGAGGGAGGTGTAGGATTGTGTTAAAGAGAATTTGAAAATGCCCTCAAAATTCTTTTGGGTTATAATGAAAGTTGGGTATGAGAAGTGGTTGCTTGTGTACTTATGCACTTGGTGATGAGAGGAGTAAGAGGAAAGCAGTGCTTTTAAGAGGGAACTCAATGAGCACTTCGATTGTTTCGAAGGGAGGGATCAAAACCAGGTACCTGTTGATGTGAACACAACTGTGAGTGAGGAAGCAATTGAGGTGTTGATTAGAGGCAATTTGCAGTCTAAAAGAATATGAAATTTAGTTGTTCTGTTCCCTCCCATACTTTCCTTCTTCATGTCTAGCTTCTTCTCTGGCCGATTTATCTCCGTGGTTGTTGATGGATCAGCCTCACCCTCTTTCTCCATCAACAGCGGTGTTCCTCAAGGTTCTGTTCTGTCCCCTACACTTCTTTTTTCAACGATTTCTTCTCCCACATAGATAACCAAATGTACTCATACGCTGATGACTCAACACTGCATTCGTCTACGTCCTTCAGTTCTGCGCCTTCTTCTCTCAGTCGAACTGCATTTCGTCTTGGCACAACTTCTTCAATAAAATCATACTTGGAGAGGATATCTCAATGGGGAAGACAAAATCTGTTGAAGTTCAATGCCTCCACGACCCAGTTTCTACCTATCTCTCCGTCGAAAACTCCTCACAACTCTCGTCTTTCCTTTAATGGTTCTGTAATTTTCCCTCTTGACTCATTGAACATACTTGATATTACTGCAAAACCCACTCTTTCCTGGAAACCTCACATTTAGAAAATAGCTAAGTCTGCCTCTAAGAAACAGTGAGTTCTGTTTTGATGTCGAAACTTCTCGACAGTTGCTCCGTTTATACAAAGGATTGATTCGTCCTGGCATGGTTCTGGCTCTGCGTCCTTACTTGAGAGAATTGAGTAAAAGCGATCCGACTTATAAACTCCACCAGGCTAACTTCCAAACTTAACCTCCGTGCTCTACGCCGTAATGTTGGTATACTTTCCCTCTTCTATAGGTATTACTTTGGTTTTTGTTCCCGATAGCTGGCTGATTGTGTGCTCACACCACTAGCTAAGCCACGAGATACTAGACAAGCTGCTGCGTCACATAGTTACTGTGTGGTCACTGACAAATCAAGGGTCGGCTGCTATGATACTGTTTCTTTCCTTACACCTCGAAACTTTTGAGTTCTTTGTTTTCTTATATCTTTCCCAGTAACTAAGACCAGGCACATTTCAAACGACAGGTTTTTCACTTCCTCAAAAATTCATAAATTCTTTTCCTTGTCTCTTATTCTTTTTCCTTTCGTAATCATCTCTACTGCAATTCAGGCCTGGCTTTAATGTGGACTTTTGCCCGTGACTGGAGCCGAAAGGGATAACGAGAGTAAAGCAGTTGACGTCATCTGTCTTGATTTTGATGAGTTTCTCATCAAAGTTACTAGCAAAAGTTTAGTCACGTGGTCTTGAAGGAGTTGTACTTCGATGGATAGGAAATTTGTTGATTGGACTCACACAGAGAGTTGTGATTAATGGTCAAGTCTCAGAATTGCTCGACGTGTCAAGGGGAGTGCCACAAGGATCAGTCTTGGGACCGGTTCTCTTTCTCATATATACCAGTGATATTGATAATGGGCTGCAATGAAACATCAAAATTCCCTGATGATACAAAGCTCGGAAATATAACTGCAAATGAACTTGAACGTCAGCAGCTCTAAACTAACGGGCTGGGTTCAAAGGCGGCACATGAATTTAGATGTCGATAAGTGCAAAACTTTACATGTTAGTAGGAAAAACGAGAAAGCAAGTTACAGTGTGAATTTTGTTGAACTGAAAAAGGTCATTGAGGAAAAAGACTTGGGCGAAGTAGTCTTTGGTAACCTAAAAGCAAGTAAGCAATGCACAGAATCAGTGACAAGAGCAAACAAAATTCTTGGATTCATAGGTAGAACCTTCGAATTTTTGTTCATTAGTTTGTCCCCACCTTGAATATTGTTCTTAATTTTGGTCACCGTACTTAAAAAGACATTGGCCGAATGATTTCACTCGTAGTAATAAATACAATCTCGTAGGCAAACCTTTTTACCTCGAATGAGGTGAAATATATTTTCTTCAACAGAAGAGACTTGAAATACTTCACTTTATCTCCACGATTTACATTGTCTGAGCCTCCTTAGCCGCATTGACAATTGCAAGTTATTCGCTCTGAATTACCTGTATACCTTCTAGCCTTTACCACACTGATCTTTGAATTTCTGATACCTTCCACTATCACAAACAGGCTCGAAGTGACCCAGTGCTCTGTTGCTGTTTGAATTCACCTTGTATTGTTCAAAGTGTTTTCCTCATTTCCATACTGCCGGATCCCACTTCCTATGGGACTGGCAAGTGGTTAACGCCTAATGTGTAGGTTTGCGCTGTATTGTGTGTGTGTGTGTGTGTGTGTGTGTGTGTGTGTGTGTGTGTGTACTGTTTCCATTGCTCCTTGATGACCTCTATTTCGTAATGATCCTCTTCATACAACCCTCAACTGAAACTTGATTAAATTAAAAAAATCTTCAAAAATACTTAACTACAGGTAGAGTTAATAGCAATGATGGCAGCGGATTGAAGTCAAGCTGGATTTTGTACTCCTTCCCTCACACACCTGCCACGGGCTGACACACCTGCCCCGAGCTGACACACCTGCCCCGGGCTCACACACCTGCCCCGGCCTCACACAATTGCCACTTGCTGACACACCTGCCCCGGGCTGATGACACACCTGCCCCGAGCTGACACACCTGCCCTGGGCTGACACACCTGCCCCCAGCTGATACAACTGCCCCGGGCTGACACACCTGCCCCGGGCTGCCCACAGATGTGCGTGCGTATCTTTGTGTAGGATGTCCGGCCTGAGAGTTCCGGGCGGATTTCCGCCGAAGACTTCTTACCCATTCGTACTGCTGCTGCAAGTGAGGCTCACCAAGCTTTTCAGGCCATGTACTGACCATGGTTTATGACATTCCTCCATACAAGATCTGGGCTCGGTGGATTTTGTCTGGTCTGACACTGGCTGGTGAGGCGAGACACACACACACACACACACACACACACACACAACACGCAGCAATATTGATGGTCCAGCAGATGGAAAGTTTAGGACAGTACAGACCATGGAGTATCATTGCTTGTTAGCAAAAATAGGAGATGATAGAGAAGGCCAGAGACACGGAGGCTGACGAGGCAACGCTGAGGGAGTGAACCACAAGGTGGACGACACCTGGAGGAGGAATATGAGTTAATCAGGAGCTCGATAGTCGAAAATCTTTCATTACTTTTGGTCTGGTTGAAACGCACACCAGACAAAGAGGAACGGACGTAGATGAGAAAAGATTACCAAAGGGTTACTAGAGGCAACAGAATTACCAGATAACATCTCTGTGATACAGAAAATAAGGAGAATTGTTGGTTATAACCAATACACAAGGGAATAATAATTATGGTTACGTTTGATTAGGAGTCATCTCGCCAGAGAATATTCAGGCAAACTAAGTTGCAGGAAAAAGCTAGTCGTCTAAGATTTGCACATCATGGAAGAGAGAAGGGTGAGTAGTGACTTGATCACAACCTTCAAATTATGAATCCCAGCTGATGATGTAAACATGGAATGGGTCTTCGAACGATGTTGGGTTAGAGCAACGGCATGGAACCGCATGGGACTGCGTGAAATTAAATAAGAAACTGGACGTTCATGTGAAGGACTACTTTAATAGTACAGGAGTGGCAGACGACAGGAATAAACTGGGAAAATATGCGGTAATGTTACATCATTCTAGAGAATGTTCAAGAGATGCGCTCCCCAGAGTGTTAAACTCCCTCCTAGTACAGTACATGTACTTAGATACACACTCACACGCACACACACACACACACACACACACACACACACACACACACACACACACACACACTTGCAGACGACACTGCAATATTGTGCAGTACATAATTCTGTGGTGCGCAATGGTCGTCGCCTGCCAAGTGATAGGCACAATCAGGAGAGGTTGTGACATGATACAACCACCTTCAGAACAGAGGTTGATAAAGGGTCACATAATAAACTCTTGGGAGAAACATTTCACTAAAGATTTATCCTCGAGGAATATCACTTCAGGTCTGAGATCAGGAAGAATAATGAATTAGAATGTGACCATTCGTGTGTAGGGAGACTGTAATGATGATATGATATTGCTGCTGGTCAGTATTGGGGATGACGCTATGTTGCCTCGCGTAAAGTATGCAACACTTACAGTATACAGCACCTACAGTATACAGCATCTACAGTATACAGCACGTGCAGTGTACAACACGTACAGTATACTTCGTGTACAGTATACACACGTACAGTATACAGCACATACAGTATACACACGTACAGTATACAGCATATACTGAATACATACGTACAGCATGCAACACATACTGTATACAGTCGTACAGTATACAGCACATATAGTATACACACGTACAGTATACAGCACCTACAGTATACACACGTACAGTATACAGCACATATGGTATACACACGTACAGTATACAGCAAGGTGATACAACAGCAGCAAAACCATCGTGGACTGTGGTGTTTATCCTACCGTCAGTGTGGTTGTGCCGATCATCAGGTCTTGCAGGTGTGTGGAGAATATGGGTCCACCTCCGGTGCCTCGGGAGACGACACGTGACACACTGGCACACCTGTCTCCTGGTGAGACGGCACGTGGCACTCTGGCACACCAGCCTCCTGGTGAGACGACACGTGACACACTGGCACACCTGCCTCCTGGTGAGACGACACGTGACACACTGGCACACCCAGCCTCCTGGTGAGATGACACGTGGCACACTGGCACACCTGCCTCCTGGTGAGATGACACGTGGCACACTGGCACACCCAGCCTCCTGGTGAGATGACACGTGGCACACTGGCACACCTGCCTCCTGGTGAGATGACACGTGGCACACTGGCACACCCAGCCTCCTGGTGAGACGACACGTGTCACACTGGCACACCCAGCCTCCTGGTGAGACACGGTGCAGTCACCAGTCTTCATGACGAGAACAAAGGATGGTAAGGCCACATATGCTGGTGCACGGGTGACGCTACTACCAAACTGTGGTCAGGTGGATGTTTGGTCAGACTGAAGAATACACACAGACCTACATACTGAGACGTGAAATGACTATCGTTGTTCTGTACCTCTCGATCATGACGTAGACAAGAAACTCACCACTTCCTCTAGCTCTCATATTCCTTCAGATTTAGTAAGTCAGCAGGGCACGGGGCAAACAAGGTAGTTAACCCTTGAGCCGGGCAAACCAGAAGGTGCGAACCCTCATAACGTGCTCAGCTGATCTGTATCTCACGCCTCATAATGAGTTTGGAAAGATAAAGGGTCGTAGGTACGTATATATCACCCACGAGTTGTTAGCGTCTGCAGCTGAAGCACTGATGGCTTCTGTTTCCCCTCCTTCCTCGGTTATCATGACAGCTGCAGTCAAGACTGGAGGAGCATTGCAGACCCTTCAAAACCTACTGTAGTGCAGCCGAGGATGGATGACCGTTGTAAAATCTTATCTTGAGTCTTACCTTTCGTTCTTTTTTTTCATACTATTCGCCATTTCCCGCGTTAGCGAGGTAGCGTGAAGAACAGAGGACTGGGTCTTAGAGAGAATATCCTCACTTGGCCCCCTTCTCTGCTCCTTCTTTTGGAAAATTAGAAAAATTAAAAATAGAAAAAAAAAAAACGAGAGGGGAGGATTTCCAGCCACTCGCTCCCTCCCCTTTTAGTCGCCTTCTATGACACGCAGAGAATACGTGGGAAGCATTCTTTCTCCCCTATCCCCAGGGATAACCTTTCGTTCTATACAATGAAATTCCAAGCAGGCTAACCTCACATATGCATTTTCTTTTCTTTTTTTTTCTTTTCCCCTGCCTGTTGTTGCTGGAGGGAGTGGAGGGTGGGGTAAAAGCCTTCACACTGTGCTATCCTTACCGACCAGTTTGGATGAAAAACAAGAATAGATAGAAATCATAATCAGATACCTTAGACATGGGCCAAGGGGCCTCTTGTGATCTGTCTTTCCCATGTACTGGGTACACCTATCAGGCAGTCTTCTCTCTCTTCAGTCAATCGTAAATACTAAACGATAAAGTTAGGAAATCTTGAATGCCTCTAGCTATGCTGGCTGATCTGAGGAAAAATGCGAAAGTGTGCTGGGAATATGAACTCTGGTTGACTGAGTGTATTTCTTTGACACTGAAAGCCAGTCATGTCTGACAGGAATGAAAGAGCAAGCAATGAAATCATGTTCTTCCTGGTGTTCTGTTTGTGGCAATAATGACCACTGTTGTTGCGCAAGAGGAGAGGAATTTGAGGGAACGACGTGTCATCCGGGTATTGAACTAAACAAAATTAAGTTAACCATATTTTCTAGTTCTATGAGGTCGAGGCTGCAATGAACTAGCTCATGATAGTCATTTGTTCAGATCGTGCACACTTTGTTGAGTATTTAATCTCGTGATATAATATCAAAGGACTGAATCCTACATCAGTGTATATATCATTGCTACAAAGATTTCTGTGAGAGCAAACCACTATTCACAAGTGGTTTTTATCTCCCAGACGTAAAGTAACTTTGTATTCATCCTTGACTCGTTATCAGTGCTATAATGTTAAGAGACGATGAAGAGTATTTTATCTGATCATGCAAGTACACATTCATCTATTTATGAGGTAGCACGCTACGTGCAACACTCAACCTAACAAGTGGTGAATGTTTCATCTTAAAGTTCTCACTAAAAGTTCTTAATTGAAATTATTATTGGATTTGCTCAGGATCCGTGAAGAGTCAAGATGGGCAACAGGGTTCACGTGAAGCAATTGTGTCTTGGCCTAGGTTAGTACATCTGACTTGATTGAATACTTACGCTACAATGGGAAATAATAAACATAATAAAGAAAGTAAAAGATAATGAACAGATAATGAAATAGATAAAGTAGCGTTTATAATGTATATACTTTAATATTTTCTTACGCTCAACCAATATAGGTAAGTTATTTTACTGTAGGATTCAACGTCCACTCAGGTGCTCTTTAGCAAGACAAGTTAGTAAGTTACACGCGTATTCTGTCCCCACAGAACTCATCCCTTAATTGCCAACTCAACCCACCGACTACTTGAAGAATAACGTCAAACATGACACACGGGGACTTGAGCAACGCCACAAGGAGCGTGGCTGCACCAGAGGAGGCGCTAGGTTAGACAAGTGCGTTATGTACAGATATCGCAAAGCTTATTTGGAGATACGGTTGTTCATGCAACCTTACATTAGACGGGAGATGACACTCGAGATTAGATAAGCTAAAGCAGAGTTGTTGATGGTAGATAACCTTCCTCGACCCCAAACATAGGCTGCTGGTACAACATCCTATCGCTCTCGTTATGTATACATATATATGTATATTTATTTATCTTATTTTGCTTTGTCGCTGTCCCCCGCGTTTGCGAGGTAGCGCAAGGAAACAGACGAAAGAAATGGCCCAACCCACCCCCATACACTTGCATATACATACACGTCCACACACGCAAATATACATACCCTTACATCTCAATGTACATATATATATATATATATATATATATATATATATATATATATATATATATATATATATATATATATATATATATATGATAGAGTGGCAGATATAGGGTGTTTTGGTCGAGGTGGTGTGCAAAGTGAGAGGGTTAGGGAAAATGATTTGGTAAACAGAGAAGAGGTAGTGAAAGCTTTGCGGAAGATGAAAGCCGGCAAGGCAGCAGGTTTGGATGGTATTGCAGTGGAATTTATTAAAAA
>NC_092234.1:22582226-22609726 GCF_036320965.1 Panulirus ornatus | reverse complement strand
ATCGTACAAAGGCAAAGGGGATAAAGGTGAGTGTTCAAATTAAAGAGGTATCAGTTTGTTGAGTATTCCTGGGAAATCATATGCGAGGGTATTGATTGAGAGGGTGAAGGCATGTACAGAGCATCAGATTGGGGAAGAGCAGTGTGGTTTCAGAGGTGTTAGAGGATGTGTGGATCAGGTGTTTGCTCTGAAGAATGTATGTGAGAAATACTTGGAAAAACAAAAGGATTTGTATGTAGCATTTATGGATCTGGAAAAGGCATATGATAGATTTGATAGAGATGCTCTGTGGAAAGTGGTAAGAGTATATGGTGTGGGAAGTAAATTGCTAGAAGCAGCGAAAAGTTTTTATCGAGGATGTAAGGCATGTGTACGAGTAGGAAGAGAGGAGACTGATTGGTTCTCAGTGAACGTTGGTTTGCGGCAGGGGTGCTTGATGTTTCAGTGGTTGTTAATTTGCTTATAGATGTGGTTGTTAGGGAGGTGAATGCAAGAGTTTTGGAGAGAGGGGCAAGTATGCAATCTGTTGTGGGTGAGAGGGAAGTGAGTCAGTTGTTGTTCGCTGATGATACAGCGCTAGTGGTTGATTCGGGTGAGAAAACTGCAGAAGCTAGTGACTGAGTTTGGTAAAGTGTGTGAAAGAAGAAAGCTGAGAGTAAATGTGAATAAAATCAAGGTTATTAGGTTCAGTAGGGTTGAGGGACAGGTCAATTGGAAGGTAAGTTTGAATGGAGGAAAACTGTAGGAAGTGAAGTGTTTCAGATATCTGGGAGTGGATTTAACAGCCAATGGAACCATCGAGGCGGAAGTGAGTCACAGGGTGGGGGAGGGGGCGAAAGTTCTGGAAGCGTTGAAGAATGTGTGGAAGGCGAGAACGTTATCTCGGAGAGCAAAAATGGGTATGTTTGAAGGAATAGTGGTTCCAATAATGTTATATGGTTGCGAGGCATGGACTATAGATAGGGTTGTGCGGAGGAGGGTGGATGTGTTGGATTTGGGATGTTTGAGGACAATATGTGGTGTGAGGTGGTTTGATCGAGTAAGTAATGAAAAGGTAAGAGAGATGTGTGGTAATAAAAAGAGTGTGGTTGAGAGAGCAGAAGAGGGTATATTATAATGGTTCGGTCACATGGAGAGAATGAGTGAGGAAAGATTGACTAAGAGGATATATGTGTCAGAGGTGGAGGGGAACGAGAAGTTGGAGACCAAATTGGAGGTGGAAAAATGGATTGAAAAAAATTTTGAGCGATCGGGGCCTGAACATGCAGGAGGGTGAAAGACGTGCAAGGAATAGACTGAACTAGAACGATGTGGTATACTGAGGTGGACGCGCTGTCAATGAATTGAACCAGTGCATGTGAAGCGTCTGAGGTAAACCATAGAAAGTTTTGTGGGGCCTTGATGTGGAAAGGGAGCAGTGGTTTCGGTACATTACACATGACAGCTAGAGACTGAGTGTAAATGAATGTGGCCTTTGTTGTCTTTTCGTAGCACTACCTCGCGCGCGCGCGGTGGAAGCGGGGTGCCATTTATATATATATATATATATATATATATATATATATATATATATATATATATATATATATATATATATATCGAGGATGTAAGGCATGTGTACGTGTAGGAAGAGAGGAAAGTGATTGGTTCTCAGTGAATGTAGGTTTGCGGCAGGGGTGTGTGATGTCTCCATGGTTGTTTAATTTGTTTATGGATGGGGTTGTTAGGGAGGTGAATGCAAGGGTTTTGGAAAGAGGGGCAAGTATGAAGTCTGTTGGGGATGAGAGAGCTTGGGAAGTGAGTCAGTTGTTGTTCGCTGATGAGACAGCGCTGGTGGCTGATTCATGTGAGAAACTGCAGAAGCTGGTGACTGAGTTTGGTAAAGTGTGTGAAAGAAGAAAGTTAAGAGTAAATGTGGATAAGAGCAAGGTTATTAGGTACAGTAGGGTTGAGGGTCAAGTCAATTGGGAGGTGAGTTTGAATGGAGAAAAACTGAAGGAAGTGAAGTGTTTTAGATATCTGGGAGTGGATCTGGCAGCGGATGGAAACATGGAAGCGGAAGTGGATCACAGGGTGGGGGAGGGGGCGAAAATTCTGTGAGCCTTGAAGAATGTGTGGAAGTCGAGAACATTATCTCGGAAAGCAAAAATGGGTATGTTTGAAGGAATAGTGGTTCCAACAATGTTGTATGGTTGCGAGGCGTGGACTATGGATAGAGTTGTGCGCAGGAGGATGGATGTGCTGGAAATGAGATGTCTGAGGACAATGTGTGGTGTGAGGTGGTTTGATCGAGTAAGTAACGTAAGGGTAAGAGAGATGTGTGGAAATAAAAAGAGCGTGGTTGAGAGAGCAGAAGAGGGCTGTTTTGAAATGGTTTGGTCACATGGAGAGAATGAGTGAGGAAAGATTGACCAAGAGGATATATGTGTCGGAGGTGGAGGGAACGAGAAGAGGGAGACCAAATTGGAGGTGGAAAGATGGAGTGAAAAAGATTTTGTGTGATCGGGGCCTGAACATGCAGGAGGGTGAAAGGAGGGCAAGGAATAGAGTGAATTGGAGCGATGTGGTATACCGGGGTTGACGTGCTGTCAGTGGATTGAATCAAGGCATGTGAAGCGTCTGGGGTAAACCACGGAAAGCTGTGTAGGTATGTATATTTGCGTGTGTGGACGTATGTATATACATGTGTATGGGGGTGGGTTAGGCCATTTCTTTTGTCTGTTTCCTTGCGCTACCTCGCAAACGCGGGAGACAGCGAAAAAAAAAGAAAAGAATATATATATATATATATATATATATATATATATATATATATATATATATATATATATATATATATATATACGAATAAAGTGCATATGAACGCGCACCTTCATAGAACATACAAACCTCCAACAGCCAGGATCGAACATGGGACCCCTGTGCAGGGTATGCTAACCGCTAGGCTATGGGACTGTATAATAGGAAACAACTATTCGAAATACTGAGTACTCGAATACCCTTCGTCTCACAATGGTGAGCAACGGGGTCTATACTTGGTTGTTTCCGAACAGACGCACATAGCCAGCTGATAGCGTTTTACCGAACCTAACTGTACAACGCGGAGTTATATGAATACGAATAAAGTGCATATGAACGCGCAACTTCATAGAACGTACAAACCTCCAACAGCCAGGGGTCCCAGGTTCGCTCCTGGCTGTTGGAGGTTTGTATGTTATATATATATATATATATATATATATATATATATATGTGTGTGTGTGTGTGTGTGTTTCATACTTGATCGCTGTTTCCCATGTTAGCATAGTAGCGCCAAGACAAAGAAAATTCATGTGCTCGCATTCAGTCCGCAGAGGCGACCATAGCAATGCGATCGCTAAACATTGTCACGAAAACGAGGACGCTGTAAACCTTAACAACCCAGTCACATTGTACCCGTCATCTGTCTATGTTACACGTAATGTCACTGAATCTGTCTTAATTGCTATTACTAATGACTTTAATTTGTTAACAGGTAACAATATAGCACATCCTAATATCAACCAAATCATTATGAAGGAATTATCAAGACACAATAACATAAGAGAAATAGTTCAACACACATCTCGTTACCCAAGCGAATCTCCCCCCGCCACCACACTCACACACACACACACACACACACACACACACACACACTTAGGCGGGAACCCCCCCCCCCCCCCACACACACACACACACACACACACACACACACACACACACACACGGTCTCGCCGGCGGCTACCTCTGCCTGGCGGTGACAAGACGGAGTGTGTGTGTTGGTGTTGGGATTTACAAACTATGAATTGTTTGTACCTGATGATGTGGTGCATTGTCTCTGTTAAACATGTAGTGCAACATTTACTTAAAAAGATGCGTTAAACAAAATTATTTAAACTCCTACGGAAAAAAATCTACAAACACACACACACACACACACACACACACACACATATATATATATATATATATATATATATATATATATATATATATATATATATATATATATATGCCAGTCTTGGGCGTGTGACTCTGTGCATATAAGTGTATTTTTCTGCTAATTCATCCATTTATATACATATATAGATCAACTTCCGTCTTTGGGATAAAGCGCTAACAATGCTGCAGTATAGTAGATACACACCAAACTAACACTTCACTAATACAGAGACAGGAGTTCTTAAAGCAGTCATGTGTTCAAGGTTTATACAGACAGAAGATAAGGAGTGGATATATCATGTTATTCATATATGGTAACCAGCACCCGTACCTGGGGCGTCATATATCACTCAACCATGAATTACCAGGTTGTGCCTTGCCGGTCCTGTAGCCTGGAGCAATAACATCGATTAACACATTGAACAGTTAGTTAGTACTGTTGTGACGTGCGCCACTCGTCTTCAGGGGCCGTGCGCCAGATGGTATCGGCTCTGTGTGTGTGTGTGTGTGTGTGTGTGTGTGTGTGTGTGTGCCTATCTATCTGTGTGTCTGACTATGTTGCACATGAGAGAATGGTAGGACACCGTCATCTTCATATTGCTGTGACTACTTTCCAAAAGCGTCGTCCACTCTCCAGAGATTATGAAGTCCATAGGATTAATATTTCTTCTTGGTTCTAATGAAGTCCTTTGTTGTTTGGCTGACGTGAACAACTGCATCATGTCTGAGGACGCGAAGCTCTGGCAGGGATTTTAGGTCACAAAAGATGCCATCTACCTCCTCTACAACTATGATGAAGTAAGAAAGACATCTAATAATCATGGAATTACCATGCTATTAAAAATAGAATTATTTATGATTTTGGAAAGGCGACTGAAGACATGAGTCTCGCTTCAGGAATTCGGTAGGTAGGTTTTGTCAAGGGTTTTGCTATGTGATGATTATGCAGTTAAAAACCTAAAGCTCAAAATCCCATTGTTGTATCACTAGTGCTCTTCTTTCTGAACATTACCGATCAATGACACATCCATTGAGATGTCGCATGATGTGTTCAGAGATAGTGTTCCCTCTCGTCACACAGGGGCAGCGCCTAGCCTCTGAGCCATCACTTGTGGCTAGCGACTCCCTCATTGTACGGGGCAGGTGGATCACCACCTCTCCAGCACCTCAGTAGTGGATGTGGAGCTCACCTGGGCTGGTGCAGTTACCATCAAGACGTGGAATTCAACGCTTATTAATCCCACGTCACTGACGGTGGTGGGCGAGTTGAAACGCACTACCGTTCATGTATACATACCATTCACGAAGTGGTAAACCTCGTTACTACTCATTCTCACGCCACTCGCGAAGAGCTATACCTCACTACTACTCATCCCTGTCATTGCCATTCATGAGAGGTTTTACTGCGGAATCACAAAAACTTGTGGGGATGTGGACCTCATTACCCCTCACACCCAGTCGTCTCATATGAAGACAGACCCAACCATCACTAACACTCGTAATATTCATGGGAAGGTGAACCTCATCATGACTCTCACACATTCCATAAGGTAGACCTCATCGCCAGTCCTGCACCTCACTGATGGAGGTTGACCTGCCCTTCTCTCTCGTACCTCTCATCGTGAAATACTCACAAGGAAGTGTACCTCATCATCACTCACTCCCACTCCTCACATGAGGAGATGGGTCTCACTATCAGTCGCTTCTGTTCCCCTCACAGTGTAGTGAACCTCGTTACCACTCATTCTGTGTCACTCTCGAGAAGGTGGACCTCACCATCATTCACTCTAGTGCCACTCACAGGGAGGTGGATCTCACCACCCCTCACTGTCGTACCACTCACAAGGAGGTGGATCTCACCACCCATTACTAACGTTCCACTCACTGAGGGGTGGGCCTCACTCCTAGTCATTCCCTCGCCTCTTACGGGGAAATGAACCAACATGCAACTCATTCGTGAACCTTTCACGGACAGACTCTACCACCGTGCGACTCACGGGCAGAGGACGCCTCACCAACACACATTCCCGCACCTCTCACTTGGAGATAATCTTACAACTCGCTTATTACTCATTGGAAGGTGGACATCATTCCCACTCATCTCTGTACCCCTTACCCACTCCTGGAACTCTCAAGTGGAGGTGATCCTGAGAATCACTTAGTCCCTCAGCTCTCACATGGAGGTGGCCCTCATTAACACACATTACTGCGCCTCTTGTGGGGTTTTAGATCTCACTCCAGTATAACTCAGGCTACTATCCCCACGCACTGGCAGGAGACTTCACTCCCTCTCACTCTTGTACCTCTCATGTGAAAGTTGTATTCGCCACCTTTCATTTCCGTGCCCCTCACAGGGAGAGGTACCTCACAACCCGTTATTCTTGCACCTGGCAGGGAAGATGGAGCTCTGCACCAGGCACAACCTGCGCCATCTCACGTGGATGTGAATCGCGCCATCGCTTAATCTCATATCTCTGTGGGGGAAGAGTTGTACCTCACACCTACCCCCCATCTGCGTCACTCCCGGGTAAAGGAGGCCTCACCAACACACACTCCTGCCCTCCTTACGTGGAAGGTGACATCACTAGCACGCGTGCACCTCTCACGAAGAATGTCTATGTCATCATTTTTCGCGCGCCGTTCACGGGGAGGACGTCACACCTTAATCACCCCTACACCTCTTCCTGGGAGGTAGGCCTCATGATCAATCTTGTCCCTTTTTCTACGACGTTGGCCTCACCATTTCCTCACAGAAAAGTAGATCTTAGCCCATAACCCTGACTCTATCTTTACCAACCAGAGATTATGCACAACATTACTGTCCCCCCAGCAGATAACCTCGTCAAAGACCATCAGGTCTTCTGATACATGACTCTCCCACGTATCCTGGGGACAGTTACTCCCTCCTGCCCTTGGAATGTCAGACTTCACCACCACTCACTCCCTTATCCCTCACTGGGAGGTAGACCTCACACTGAATGCTAGACCTCTCCATCACTCACTCCGATACTCCACTGACTGCTGCATCAGTGCTTGGAATGTGGATCCTTCTTGACCTCATTTGTGGACCCCTCACGAGACGTCATTATCACTCCTATCACTGCTCACTGGGAGATCGATCTCATCACCACTGGTGAGGAGTTAAACCTCAAAAACACCCACTTCCTCCACCATTCTTAGAGAGGTAGACCACCACAACACAGACCTACACCTATGAGGGGATGGTAAACCTCATCACCACTCCCTCACTAATCATGAGGATAATAAGACTCTCAGCTACTCACTTTCATACCATCAATGCGAAGGCAGACATTACACAGACACCTGGTAACTCCCTCACTCTGATGAACACCCCGTTGAGCTAGAATCTAGTTCCCTTGCTTTATATTCCTATAATCATTTTTTTTAATCAATAACTGGTGTCTTTTCATCGTTGACGGCATTTAGAGATATTCCTAATCCACAAGACAGTATAGTAGGTGTTAGACGTGAAGATAATAGGACTCCAGATACAATGAAACCCAAAATAATCCTGACACATTACGTTACAACATCAGACTCTCAAAACAACACTTTTTGGCAAATCTCTGTACATGATTTCAACATTTTTAGCCGCAACATTAAGCCATGGCAGAGGAGATATCTCCCCAAATCTAACTTTATAGCTGTTTAATCCCCGTCACACGGCGGAGGAATGAACCATCAGCGTAAAGTGCAGGAGGGCAAATCCCTTTGGTCTGGACTCTCGCGTTCCTGGTCTCGTCCGGGCTGGGAGGGGCGGGGCGGGGCGGAGTGGGTGGTGAAGGGTTGGGGACAGTGCTCCTCCATTCTTTCCGTCTTGCTGTATATGGCTCACCTCAGCCATCTTCGGTGATCTTGTCCATCTCTCCTCACTCGCCTACCGACGTAAGGCAGAGAGACCAGAGGAGTTAAGAGGAACTACATTAACAACTGCCGCAAATACTCGTATTGGTGATCATCTTTGCTCTATAGGCAACGCCCCTGAACACAAGCACTGATCCTAGTCATCTACCTTTCCTGAACTGGATTAGATCGTATCATTTCCATACCAGGCGCTCCAACACAATAGAAAGAATCGTTTCTGCTAACAACAACGCCATCACTGGCATAACGCATTCCCAGTCATCGGAACCACTCGAATAACCGAGACAGGGTGATTAGGTTAATGATAGAAATACACTTCTGTAATAATTACACACACACACACACGCACGCACACACACGCACACACACACACACACACACACACACACACACACAGTCAACATTGGTCTCAGGAAGGACACATAACTTAACAATAACTACAAAACCTGATTTAAAATTAATCGATCACTGGACATGCAATGCCACGACTGCCGTATATGATCTGCAAAAGGTTTTCGGTACGTTCTGTATCGCCTACTTGTGGGAGTACAAGTGTGCAAGTAAGGCAGACGGTTACTTCTAGGTGTCTGTACGGAGATCCTACAGCCACAGGAGAACTGAAGGAAGGTACATGATGAAAGGTTTACTCCATGACGACGTGTGATTATCTAGGTGTTAGTGGTCAGTGAGGCGTCCTGGGGGACGTATTTTATTGACCAGGATACAGTTTCAGCGCTCGCTTGATGTCCAAATATTCTTGTTTTCCTCACTGTTGTGCTACAGCTTGTACTCTCGACCTGAAATAACAGCAATAGCTCAAGAGTTATGACCCCAATCTGTCCGCTAAAGTTACTATTTGAGAACCTCAGTCAGTCTACATTAAACGTTTACAAGACTAATGGTTTTGATATGACTGATTAATAGCTTTTAACTCATGTTACCACAAGTGCCATTTTCTTGTAGTTGATCAGCTCTGTAACTACGTTACCTGCACATAACTTGTTGGCTCACAATTGCTCGCTGGGTGTTGTGTGTGGCCGCGCCCTCCAGTACATGAGTTGTTATCTATTCAAATGAGTAAGTACTTGATGTTATTTTTTTTTCGCTTTGTGACATGTAGTGTGTGGTCTTTATCGTGTTGAGAGATCTGTCTGTTAACAGGTAATTCCCTAGTTATGTTTGTGAGTGTATGTGTTAGATACTTGTTATCATTAGATCTTTTTTCCAAACTCATTAGAATTATTTGTAAAATTTCCCATTGTCCCTTCCAGTATTTATTTCATTCTTCCACATGAAATTTCCTCTCTCGAAACAGCGTCACTGAATCATATCCACTAAGTACATTACCCGAGGTACGCGCCACGTCTGAGTCCCACTGATGCGAATATGCCAATTTGTGGTTTCTCAAGACACCCTCTCTCACCTAACTTAGATGCGGCTCTCCACTTAGCTCAAGAAAAACCTTTGAAATATGTAATCTGTTGATGCTAGGCTGAAGGAGATACCTGAAAGACTGGATACACTATGTGGATGATTAGTTTCATGTTAAACAAAATTTCATCTTAAGGTTTTGGTTTTATTGTTCATTTCAAAGCTAGATCAACCAATATCTAAGCTAGAGTTGTCAGTTTAAGTGAGGCAGAGGAAAGCTCTTTATCTTTAACTAAGGTCTGGAGGTAAATTATAAAGTGCTTATGAGCAAAGTAGCCTAACATTGATGAGAAGAACTGAGAGTCGAGAATATTGAGGTGAGATCGTTGTGGAAGTCTTTCCTTCGTTGTGCTGGTGTTGAGTGCCTCTGGTTGCTACGCGGCCGGTGATTGTTCTGAGTACTTAGTTTGGCTTGATTTGTAGCTTTGTTGTATTTGCCTTCGACAGGATGAGGCATAGTTTAGAGTGGAGTGGATAGATTGTTTGTTAAGGATACTGGGCGCTATTTCCTTTTCCCAGTTAGTTTTTTAAGTACTCTGAGGGCGTTGTGTTTGTCTGAAGCCTTTGTGTTGATGTTTGTAGTGTAGGAAGTGATACCCAATACAGTTGGAGTTTCGAGTGGGAGAGATTGTCTGTGCAGGGAGAGGGGAAAGTGAAGACTAGATTCATGTCTGTGATGTGTTGTTACATGTTTTAAGCAGCTTGTGTAGTGTAACAGTGCTGTCTGCGTATGAGAAAATGTTCACACCATAATCTGCAGGAGATGATGGAAGGTCGTACTGGAAAAGAATGAAGAAGGATGGAGAAAAAAATTGTTCCTTGGCTAACTGCCTGAAGAATTTGGGAATTCCGAGCTGAAACCTTTGTGAGTAACTTGGACTTGGTGGCCAACTATGATTGCCATATTTTATGTTTCTTGTGTTGGGTAGCGTAAGATGTCTCTTGTGTGAGGACGTGTCAGGGGACAGTGCTGAATTACTTGTTGATGTATAAAGCTCTTAATCTGTACGGGAGGAGATGTGATCGGCTGAAGCCATCCAAGATATGCTGTGAGAGGCTTATGTGTAGCATGGTCGTAGAGTGACCGGGTCTAAACACTTAATGTAGTGACGGGAGTTGGATGCCTTGTTTGCTTCTGTTCTGGATCAGCTTCTCAATCGTTTAGATATCGGGGTCAGCAGTGTTATAGGATGGTGGGAGGGTGAAGATTCGCCAGGCTTGGAGGGTTTTAGATTGGTAAAAGCAAGTTGAATCTTAAGAGTACAGACTTTCACTATGAGATCTGGTCGATGGGAAGGATTGAAATGTAACGTGTGGAAAAGTCTCAGCTCTGATGTTTGCCTACCTCACGTACCACAGTGTGAATTAGATCAGCTGAACCAAGGAAGGAAGATGTATGGAGGATGTGAGCTGTGAGGACATCGTGTGAAGACACGTAAATGGAAGACTAAGATAACACGGCCGTGCAAGGTAACGGTACCAGGAGAAGAAGAGACACGTTCAGTTAGTATGTTGTTGTGGGTTAAAGGGACTCCAGGTGAGGAGGTTGGCTATGACCAGTTGGGTTTTATGTGTCATGATGGAAATATGAATGACGTAGTTTTCACATAGCGAATCAATATGCAAAATACATCATTAAGAAGCATTATATTGCATTGCTTTGTTTATCCTCCTACGAAAATTATAGGCACGAATGAGTTGGCCGTGAGGCTGCATAAACACGATTCATTCTGCAACGAACGACTCGGCGTGTAAGGCTTCCGTGGTGTGGTGGTCAGCACTGCCGTCTATGAATCTCGCTCGGGCTCGCCTCAGCTTTACTTTGCGACACAATGGTATTAGCTAATCTAGTGTACAACATCCTGAAAAGTGTATTGAGTAAATGGCCAGGTATAACACGTATTGTCAAATCTTACTGGACATACAACTGCTGTTAGGATAGAATCTAAAGCCACTGGTGTATGAGGCAACCTGCGGTGGGCATAAATTTTATATCTACCTTATGACTTTCCTTTCATCTATACACATGATAAATGTTTAAGACAATACCGTCTTCGACTATGATTCGCCTCCTGTAGACAGGTAACAGACGTCCTGTACAACGCAAGCGACAATGATGATTGTGTATCCTTATGCCCAAGACCTCCACACTCCCACTGAATGATACTAAATGCGTTGGTTTAAGAGCTGTGTGGCCGACCAGCCTGTCCAGCTCTTTGTTTCTCTTTTTTCTTTTTTTTTTTTTAGATTTGGGCGACGTCCCTGTAGGTGAATGGGATCGGCTTTTTTCCCCCCTGGAACAGCGCGGGCAGCTTAATGCCCTAATCAAGGCCATATACAGATATATATTTACCCTAGCCTAAGCCAGGTACCCAGGTTATCGACCAGCCTCTAGGGAAAGCTGAACAGCTGGCTGCACTATGGACCGAATGCCGCTACAGAAATTCGATTCAGTGCGTGCTTGACCCCCGGGTGACCTTTCAATACATTACGGTTAGTAGTGCTAACAGCTCCACCACAGATGACCTTGCTATCCTTATTTTCCAGTGATTCCAACGAGGACGACCTCTTAGCCGAGTTCCCCCTCGTCCGTGCTACCGGTACTGTTGTTAATGTAGCAAGTTTACTGTTATCCTTCTTCAGATTTTTAGGCCGGGTGAAGGACGTGGCGCTGGAGTAGGTGTCAGTAGTGTTAGCGGAACCAGAGACAGTTTTCAGGGATTGGGTCGATATTCGGGGTTTCGGGTCGAGGCTTCGGGACGAGTATTAGACGCAAGCTTCAGTTCAGCGGAGTCTGCGTGGCAGTGGCACACATGGCAGGCTCGCATTTCAATTCCTTAACGTAAGATTCATTGGGTTTCGGAGTCTCGTTCGCCTCCTGTGCCGCTTCTTCCTCGGTTCGCCATCTGAAGTGTTGTTTATCGCCTTAACCGAACAGAATTTCTTTTCAGACTCGGACCGGGAACATTCTCAGCCCGGACTTGGTTAGTTGTTTGTACAGTTAATGCACTTCACGAAGTACAACTGTTCGTGGTATGTTCCTCGTTGGTGCATTTCCCACATCAGGATGAAATACTACGAGATATACATTTCGTGGCGTCTGAAAATCTAGCACGTATAACAACGACATAATGGATTTGGGATGAATGGTCTTACATGTGAGCATAACCGAGTGATATTGCCTCAGGAAGTCGATACTTCCCAGAGGGTTAAGGTCACTACGTCCTACGTTGCTCTCTGTTTACAAATGATCAGATAGACCTTGCACCAGCGACGCTGCCAGAGGGTGAGAGTTCATGCACGACATCAAAACTGAAGATTACTACCCTGCATGAAGTCACGATCATGGGTATTGTGGCAATAACTCTGTGACGATGGGACTTGCGAAGTAGCTACCCCTGCCCACTGGACGTACACACGTAGCACCGAGGACAGCACGTGTGGGATACTGTAAGGACGAACCTCTTCTGACAAGGCCTCGACCACCTGGAGGTTAGAGCGAACACAAAATGTGATTCTTCTGGGAAATAACTTTTCAGCAAGTATGACGGTGTAAATACGCTAGATTTACCTTACAATCAGAGAATCAAATATTGCTGGGAGCTTCTCATATATATATATATATATATATATATATATATATATATATATATATATATATATATATATATATATATATATATATATATATATATATATATATATATATATGTATATATATATATATATATATATATATATATATATATATATATATATTTTCTTCTTTCTTTTTTTTTTATACTTTGTCGCTGTCTCCCGCGTTTGCGAGGTAGCGCAAGGAAACAGACGAAAGAAATGGCCCAACCCCCCCCCATACACATGTATATACATACGTCCACACACGCAAATATACATACCTACACAGCTTTCCATGGTTTACCCCAGACGCTTCACATGCCTTGATTCAATCCACTGACAGCACGTCAACCCCAGTATACCACATCGCTCCAATTCACTCTATTCCTTGCCCTCCTTTCACCCTCCTGCATGTTCAGGCCCCGATCACACAAAATCTTTTTCACTCCATCTTTCTACCTCCAATTTGGTCTCCCTCTTCTCCTTGCTCCCTCCACCTCCGACACATATATCCTCTTGGTCAATCTTTCCTCACTCATCCTCTCCATGTGCCCAAACCACTTCAAAACACCCTCTTCTGCTCTCAACCACGCTCTTTTTATTTCCACACATCTCTCTTACCCTTACGTTACTCACTCGATCAAACCACCTCACACCACACATTGTCCTCAAACATCTCATTTCCAGCACATCCATCCTCCTGCGCACAACTCTATCCATAGCCCACGCCTCGAAACCATACAACATTGTTGGAACCACTATTCCTTCAAACATACCCATTTTTGCTTTCCGAGATAATGTTCTCGACTTCCAAACATTCTTCAAGGCATTCCGCCAATCCTCAGGCACCTCACCATGAGTCATACATACATTAAATAACCTTACCAACCAGTCAACAATACATATATATATATATATATATATATATATATATATATATATATATATATATATATATATATATATATAATGATAATCTTCCACTGTGTTAACATAATATACTCGTTTCTTAGGTAATGCTACAGAGCGTCGACAAGTCATAATGAAGCCTAGCAACTTTTGACAACTCTTCCAATATACAGGTAATGTGGGATACTTGCACTTCCCAACTACATTCTCCTTCCTCCACAGTAACCCACTTCCCGTCAATTAAGCCCAGAGCGCTGGCGCATTAAGGATGTAGCCAGTGTGCCTGTGATTGTAAAAGTGTTCTTTAACCCGTTTTAGCGCAGTGTTACCTCAGTCTTACGTTGTGAAAACTGTTTACATACCAGTGGCTATAACAATAATGGCTGGTAATTATAGAGCAACTCCATATGGTGTACACTCATTCAACAAGTGTAAACATTCAGTTGCTGATGCCACGAAGCTCACAAACGTTCATAGCAAGTGGCAGCAAATGATGCCAAGTATTACTGTGTCTTTTCTTTTGGAAAATATGACGAACTGAGGATGGTGGATGACCTTGACGGGGTAAGTAATTACCTGCTGAAGTTCTAGACGCATCCCTGAAACCCTAAAGACCCAGGACACAGTGGAGAAATTTTTGCATTATTCATTCATGATTTATGCTTTGTTTCCGATGAAATTTGTAGACTTTACTGATCATTTGATTTCTTTAGATTATATGTTTTGCATTTTTAAGAATGAATGTTAAAATATTTTCATAATGTGATTCCACTTTTAGATAGTTATTCTTTTCATAAACATTTATCTTAAAGGAACTCTAGATAAGTTTATCAGGATCATTTTGATGAAAAGATCATTTTATCTTATAACGTATTTCATCACAAAACATGTCAACTTGTTTGACGATAATGTGAGACACATCCAGACCCCGAGAAACTGAGCGGGTGGGAGGCACGCGGCCTCAGACCTGACAGTGGGAAGCTGTTTGCGGGAGAGGGAATGGAGGTGTATGGGCGTTATCTGCAGGGAAGAAGTGCGTGTTACTGAGAGACGTACAAGAACAAGCGGCGGGAGGTCAAGACAAGGGTACAGGGGCTGGATAAGAGGGCAAATGAGACTTGAGGTGAATGAGCAACAACAAACATTAGTAGAAAATTATTTAGAAGTATATATATATATATATATATATATATATATATATATATATATATATATATATATATATATATATATATATATATATATATACTATTCGCCACCTCCCACATCAGCGAGTTAGTGTCAAGTACAGGCAGGTTCAGGGGTCCGTGTGGTCCTGGTGGGTACACTGGAACCACCAGGCAGGTTCAAGGGTCCTTGTGGACCCGGTGGGTACACTGGGACCACCAGGCAGGTTCAGGGGTCCTTGTGGACCCGGTGGGTACACTGGGACCACCAGGCAGGTTCAGGGGTCCGTGTGGCCCTGGAGGGTACACTGGGACCACAATGCATACCATCGTAAAGCAACTGTCTGAAACACCATCAAGCGATGGTGGTATAGTGGTGAGCATAGCTGCCTTCCAAGCAGTTGACCCGGGTTCGATTCCCGGCCATCGCAACAATATCTTACTTGTTATATGAACGTTTGTGTTATGTAGGTATTGTGAATAGGGAAGTTTTATTACTAAGTTTGGAATATGATTCGAATTTTAAACACCAGACCTCTGACATGTAATCTCTTTTTCAGTCTGTCCTCATTCATCCCTTCCATATGTCCAAACCATTTGAACACTCCACTTCTGTAAACTATTCCCGGCACATTTATCCTCTGCCGTACTTTTTGATCTAAACTCCACGCTTCCCGTGCACATAACACCGTCGGAACTACTGTGCCATCAAACATGCTCATCTTTGCCTCTCTCTACACTCTCCTCACTCCACACAAGGCCCCTCTCACCCAGCTTATGGCTCACGTCAACCCCACTGTTCCATTCGCTGTCATATCCACTCCCAGGTATACAAAACGTCCCACTTTCGTCGGGATGCCTCCGTTCAAATTCACGCCCCATTAAACTGTCTCTTACCAATGCTGAGCCTATTAACCTTGATGTGAGTTACCTTTACTCTTGTAATCCTCAGTGATCAGCATAGAAGAACAGTGGAAGTTACTACGGAAAGTTCCAGTGGGAGTGAGTGTCAGCATATTTCAAACCTCTACTCTGCCGCTGGCAGGGAGCCAGCGTCGGGTAGTGAGTGGGAGAGGTAGTGATCGGCCGGCTTTGACTGGAGACATACACTGGTCTTCCCGCTAACTTGTGTTCTCAACCCTTTGTTGTCAGTCTTAGAAATAGATATATCTTTATAACGTAGGCTCTGATTGTAAGCCTAAGAAGACTCGCAGGACTGATACTCTCAAGATTCTCCTTTCATACACTCTTCTACACTCAAAACTCAGTAATTTCTCAGTCGAATCTGCCACCAGCAGACAACAGCTGACTTACTTCCCACGATCCGTCACCCACAATAAACTGCATATTCGCTCCTCTTACCAAGACCCATGCACCTACCTCCCTCACCACCCCTTCCATAAACAGATTAAACAGCCATGGTAAGATCGCACACCCCTACCGTAGACCTACCTTAACATGAAACCATTTCTTTATCTACGAGCACACACGCCATTACCTCTCGATAAAAATTCTTTATTGCGTCTGGTAGCTTTCTTACCACACCACACATTCGTGATACGTTCCACACAGTACCTCTGTCAACCCTATCGTACGTTTTTTCTGAAGCCATATATGTCATATGCAAAGCCTCATATTTCTCTAAGTATTTTCCCTCACATTTCTAAAAGGAAACACCTGATCCACACATCCTCAACCACTCCTGAAGCCACATTGTTCCTCTCCAATCTGATGCTTTGTGCATGCCACCACCCTCTCAATCATCAAACTTCCATGCAACTTACCAGGTACACTCAACAAGCGTACACCTCTACAGTTTGAACACTCATTTTTGTCGTCCTTGCCTTTATACAGTGGCACTATACCTGCATTCCACCAATCCTCAGATACCTCACCATGATCCATGCATATATCAGTAATCCTAACTAACCAGTCTACATCACAGTTACCCACTTTCTTCAGAAATGCATCACTAGAGCCGCCTTGCCACACTTCATCATATGCATGGCTTTCACCGCCGTGTCTCTAAGGGAAAATTCATTATCTTCGCCTATGAAGATATAAGTCTCACCTCCTTACTGATAACAACACCGAATCCACTTGGCATTTGAGAGTTTCAGATCAGAATGGTATCAAATCTTTATAAGAGAAGTTCTTTTATGTTGGCTGAGACGGCACAGGCGGCTGAATGCCCTAATCAAGGCCATCTCATGAACGCTAAGTGCTCGTATACATTTTTTTTTCATACTATTCGCCATTTCCCGCGTTAGCGAGGTAGCGTTAAGAACTGAGGACTAAGCCTTTGAGGGAAATCCACATTTGGCCCCCTTCTCTGTTCCTTCTTCTGGAAAATTAAAACCGAGAGGTGAGAATTTCCAGCCCCCAGCTCCCTCCCCTTTTAGTCGCCTTCTGCGACACGCAGGGAATACGTGGGAAGTATATTTTCTCCCCTATCCCCAGGGATAATATATATATATATATATATATATATATATATATATATATATATATATATATATATATATATATATATATATATATATATATATTCCTATGAGTCCACAGAGAAATGAAACGCGGTAAGCGCCCAAATGCACTTTCGTGAAATAATCATATCATCAGGGGAGATACAATAAAGAAATATAACAATCAGTTGATATACAACGAAAAGACGTAGCTAGGACGCCATTTGGTGAACAAGTGATTGTCCCAGTGCTTTGAAGAATGTATGTGAGAAATACTTAGAAAAGCAAATGGATTTGTATGTAGCATTTATGGATCTGGAAAAGGCATATGATAGAGTTGATAGAGATGCTCTGTGGAAGGTATTAAGAATATATGGTGTGGGAGGCAAGTTGTTAGAAGCAGTGAAAAGTTTTTATCGAGGATGTAAGGCATGTGTACGTGTAGGAAGAGAGGAAAGTGATTGGTTCTCAGTGAATGTAGGTTTGCGGCAGGGGTGTGTGATGTCTCCATGGTTGTTTAATTTGTTTATGGATGGGGTTGTTAGGGAGGTGAATGCAAGAGTTTTGGAAAGAGGGGCAAGTATGAAGTCTGTTGTGGATGAGAGAGCTTGGGAAGTGAGTCAGTTGTTATTCGCTGATGATACAGCGCTGGTGGCTGATTCATGTGAGAAACTGCAGAAGCTGGTGACTGAGTTTGGTAAAGTGTGTGAAAGAAGAAAGTTAAGAGTAAATGTGAATAAGAGCAAGGTTATTAGGTACAGTAGGGTTAAGGGTCAAGTCAATTGGGAGGTAAGTTTGAATGGAGAAAAACTGAGGAAGTAAAGTGTTTTAGATATCTGGGAGTGGATCTGGCAGCGGATGGAACCATGGAAGCGGAAGTGGATCATAGGGTGGGGGAGGGGGCGAAAATTCTGGGAGCCTTGAAGAATGAGTGGAAGTCGAGAACATTATCTCGGAAAGCAAAAATGGGTATGTTTGAAGGAATAGTGGTTCCAACAATGTTGTATGGTTGCGAGGCGTGGGCTATGGATAGAGTTGTGCGCAGGAGGATGGATGTGCTGGAAATGAGATGTTTGAGGACAATGTGTGGTGTGAGGTGGTTTGATCGAGTAAGTAACGTAAGGGTAAGAGAGATGTGTGGAAATAAAAAGAGCGTGGTTGAGAGAGCAGAAGAGGGTGTTTTGAAATGGTTTGGGCACATGGAGAGAATGAGTGAGGAAAGATTGACCAAGAGGATATATGTGTCGGAGGTGGAAGGAACGAGAAGTGGGAGACCAAATTGGAGGTGGAAAGATGGAGTGAAAAAGATTTTGTGTGATCGGGGCCTGAACATGCAGGAGGTAAGAGGAGGGCAAGGAATAGAGTGAACTGAATTGATGTGGTATACCAGGGTTGACGTGCTGTCAGTGGATTGAATCAGGGCATGTGAAGCGTCTGGGGTAAACCATGGAAAGCTGTGTAGGTATGTATATTTGCGTGTGTGGACGTATGTATATACATGTGTATGGGGGTGGGTTGGCCATTTCTTTCGTCTGTTTCCTTGCGCTACCTCGCAAACGCGGGAGACACCGACAAAGCAAAAAAAAAAAAAAAAAAAGATATATATATATATATATATATATATATATATATATATATATATATATATATATATATATTTCTTTTTCTTTTCATTGCACTTTGTCGCTGTTTTCCGCGTTAGCGCGGTAGCGCATGGAAACAGACGAAAGAATGGCCCAACGCACCTACATACACATGTATATACATAAACACCCACACACGCACATATACATACCTATACATTTCAATATATACATACATATGCATACACAGAAATAGATATAAACACTTTTTTCTTTCTTTCATACTATTCGCCATTTCCCGCATTAGCGAGGTAGCGTTGAGAACAGAGGACTGGGCCCTTGAGGGAATATCCTCACCTGGGCCCCTTCTCTGTTCCCTCTTTTGGAAAAAAAAAAAAAAAAAAAAAAAAAAAAAGTGAGAGGGGAGGATTTCCAGCCCCCCGCTCCCACACATGCACATATTCATACTTGCTGCCTTCATCAACACCGGTCGCCACCCCGCGACACATGAAAAACAGCAGCCCAACCCCCGCGCGCGCGAGGAAGCGCTAGGAAAAGACAAACAAAGGCCACATACATACACCCAATCCTAAGCCTATAGGGAAACATGATTAACAGCTGGATTGACTGTGTACCGGTTGCCGCGACCAGGATTCCAACCAATGTGGACTATAAGAAAGAGTACAACACAAGTCCAACAGTGATCACATGCGTCAAGTATTTCTCAGCAAGTTGTAGTTGCAATCTTCGTCTCACACACTGACATGTGCACTATACAAGTAATCGTGTACTTAACATGAGTCATTAGAGGACATTACTTATACTTTATGCCCTTTCATTGATCTCGTTTCCTCAGTGATCATGTGTCTTGAGAACATTAATCACTAAATATAGTCCTGTAGTTATTATGTGGCATGATCACAAATCACTTCGATCACAGCTACCATGTGTTACTACGTTAAACCGTCAGTGATCTCAGACACAAGTTTGGTATTAACTTAAAGTAACGCAGAAAATAAATCCTTGGTCCTCATTCCCCAGCCATTATCATTGGCCACCCAAATAAAGGCACCCACTGGGAGAGCCTCCTTGAAGTGTGTCAGAAGAAAATTGCTGACATTGTTGGTGCAGGTAATATATGGTTACGATACGAAGGCTTTAGTCATACTGCCATGCTGGTACACCTGGCCACTCTCTCTCTCGCCAAGTGTGAGGGACAGGTGTATCAAACGGGGTTACGCTGTGAGGGATGCTTGCCATGCACTGGATGGTTTCCTGGTCCCTCACTGACCTCGGACGGAGAGTGTGTTGCTGAAGCCTCTCTCCCTCTGTCCACTCGCCCGTCGTGATCATACGTCATGTGTAGGTGCTACAGATGTCCCACGTCGAAGCTTCAGGTTTAGACTGGGTCACACAGTTGGCATAGTGATTCCAACATCGATATTTGCAACGTGAAGTACAACAACAGTTCTATTATGAGGACATGGTACAGTATGAACTTTGTTCAAGTCTCATATATAAGGTAAAGCCTAGGCTGTAAGGATCCATTATCACCTAATTCGAAATGATCCAATCCTCAGTCTGAACGATTCAATGGTGCGTCCCTTCCTCAAACGCTGTGTTCAGGTTTGGTCACCATTACTTGGAAAAATACATCGACATAATAGAAGGAGTACAATAGCGAGCCCCCATGATGATTCCCGTACTGAGAAACAAGTCCTTTGAGAGCCGACTAAACGCTTTGCATTTACTTAACTTACAAAGGAGGTTAACAGGTGATTCAGTAAAGGCAATCAGAATTACAAAAGGCTTCGACAATCTCGATCGAGATCAGTGTAACTTCAACCGTAGCAATCGTCTCTAACTTGCGAGTAAGCAATTTTAATTACATTGAGGTAAGGTCATTTTTCTTGTACAGGATTGTTAATCTTAAGATAAGTCAGTAGAGTAATACTTTCTTGGGCAGCTGCAGTTTACAACCTACTGACACGGAGCACGCAAAATGGTTACTGGGCATTACTTAAACACCCTTTAGTCAAGAGGGTAATACTTCCCTGGGCGGCTGTTGTCAACAACCTATCTAAACGGGGAATACAGATGTTTCCAGGGCATCACTTCAACACCCCTAATTCAAGAGCGTTGGTGTTTACAACTTACTGACACGGAGGGTTTAAGGTGGTTCCCGGGCCTCACTTCAACACTCCTAAGTCAGGAGGGTAGTACTTCCCTGGGCGGCTGCTGTTTGCAACCTACTGACACGGAGGGTGTAAGGTGGTTGAAGGCATCACTTCAACACTCCTAAGTCAGTAAGGTGGTACTTCCCTGGACGGCTGGTGTCTACAGCCTACTAACATGGAGGGTGTAAGATGGCTCCAGGCAACATTTTCATCATTCCTAATCGGGATTGAAATACTTCTCTGGTCAGGTGCTGTATGGTCATTATGGACACTTCTGTTCCATATTTAGCAGACATGAACCACAGCCACTCCACCCGTTAATCTCAGACACAATCTGGTTGACGTACATCACGTCCTCGTAACAATCATATGTCAATAGAGGAAGAAAGCCTTGTTGTCTTGGTGCTGCGGTAGTCTACACATGAGCCTGCGTGTGACGATGATTTTGAGTGATTTTAAGACGTGTTGTTTATCGCCACTTTGATCTACAGGAGCAGCCAGGGATGTACTGGACAGTAAGACTGACAACATGAAAAGTCTTCTTTGGTAACATTATAAGATGCACTTCACAGCGACTGTTCACAATGGAAGCCAACCTTCTCACTGTCTCTCTCGTTAGCCACTTGAGGACAGGCATCACAAACTTTTTTTTGTGCTTATTCCTGTCCTTATATGCCTCCCTCGCATACACCATTCCACGCATTCCTCCTCTATTTCTCTCCCTCCAGCATTCCTCCACCCTATATGCCCATGTCACATGTGGCCTTCCACTCACACCAACTCCTTTAGTTGTACTGTCATAACTCTCCTTGTAAACTCCCAGTCTTGCATTCTTTCTACATGCCCAAACCACCTCAAAGTATTACTTTTCACCCATTCTGTCATTCCACAAATCGCTCTCTTTGCATTCCCTGCCATACCACATCTCTCCTACAATCTTTATTCCTTTCTTCATTCCATCTAGCCACACCACTTGCTCTTCTCATGTAGCTCATTTCCACAGCCTGGATTCTTGACCTCTGTGACTCATTCCACGTCTATGTTTCGGCTGCTTGGGTCAGGGTTGGGAGGACTATGCTTCCCATAATCCTCTCTTCACTTCCATACTTACACTTTTTCCTTTGATTATCTTATCAAGGGACCCAATGACGCTTCTACCCTGTACTGCTCTCTCCCTTATCTCTCCTTCCACATCACCACACTTACCCAAGACAGCTCCAGGTATATGTTACTCAGGACCAATTTTCTGTGAGAGTCCTGCTGGTGCCCAAAGCAACGCTCAACGCTACTTCTAAGTAGCAAAGGAATGTAGACAGCTTCATAACGAGAAGTTGTTTGACGAGGCTGTATTACCAGTGATACAGACTGAATTGAATGTGACTTTTCACTCGCTGGGTGACCTCTTGCAGCCGGGGCTGAGTGACACCAGCGTTATGTTTGTGGAATGTAACCCACATCCAGTGTGCCCACTCCGGCCGAGCCTTCCATCTAGCTAAGCATCAAAATATCTCGTAAGATTCTTTGTCCCGTAATGGGGAGGTAATGCCCCATCCTGCTGGAGGGTTAGATCATTGTAATCACTAAACTGATGCAACAACTGTGGTATCATACGAAGAGTTAGCATATCCCTGATGGTTATTGACATTAACAATGTCATTGAAAACGTTTGGTCCACTGACTCCCAGTGTGTGGTATCCCAGATTAAAAGTTGCACATGATTTGGTTGTTTCTAAAATGATAGTTGGATTCTAAGTAGCATAATGAGTATATTTGTGTCCACCTACAGACCAATTTTGCTTGAGATTTACCATCATGAATCTACTGTTACTCCAGCTTTTATGTTCCTGCTAGTCAGTGATTCTTGTTACTTGCACACTGCGTGTTACTTCACCGTTATGTAAGAACCTGTTACTCCACTTGAACCTTCGTTACTCCAGTTATCACTCCTCTGCTTGACTAGATTTCACTCCAATCACACCTGTTACCTCGTTACTCCTCCCTTGCCTCTCTCACTCCACTGTTACATTGTTGCTGGACAATTACCATTATAATCACTAATGCATTTTACCCTCTTTACTCTGCCAGTACTATTGTGCCGTAATATCACAAGACTCTACCATCATTACTTCATCATCATCATTCATGTCGCTTCACATCACAGTGCCGAACTATCATCATCATTCCATCACTAATACTATTGTCACTTCACTCTCATCATCACTACTCCATTGTTCATTCTACTCCACTTTTGCTTCACTTCCTTCACCGCAAGTGCGTCATTAGTTCTACTCTATCGCGGGTCGTGTTCGAACCCTGAGAGAGGCGTCTGGCCACCTCAGCAACAATGAGATGAACAGACACAGGCACCACCAGCGTCCCAGTGCTCTTCCCGTGTCCCAGCCTCACCCTGGGGAGGGAAGGAGTAACCTGGACCGGAACTTATCCCGGCCATGATAATGTGTCGATGGAACGACAAATCTGTCTTCCCATCGAGATATATATATATATATATATATATATATATATATATATATATATATATATATATATATATATATATGTATATATATATATATATATATATATATATATATATATATATATATATATATATATATATATATATATATATATATATTTTTTTTTTTCTTTTTTTTTTTCATACTATTCGCTATTTCCCGCGATAGCGAGGTAGCGTTAAGAACAGAGGACTGGGCCTTTGAGGGAATATCCTCACCTGGACCTCTTCTCTGTTCCTTCTTTTGGAAAATTAAAAAAAAAAAAATGGTTTTTATATATATATATATATATATATATATATATATTTTTTTTTTTTTTTTTTTTTTTTTTTTTTATACTTTGTCGCTGTCTCCCGCGTTTGCGAGGTAGCGCAAGGAAACAGACGAAAGAAATGGCCCAACCCCCCCCCCCCCATACACATGTACATACACACGTCCACACACGCAAATATACACACCTACACAGCCTTCCATGGTTTACCCCAGACGCTTCACATGCCTTGATTCAATCCACTGACAGCACGTCAACCCCTGTACACCACATCGACTCCAATTCACTCTATTCCTTGCCCTCCTTTCACCCTCCTGCATGTTCAGGCCCCGATCACACAAAATCTTTTTCACTCCATCTTTCCACCTCCAATTTGGTCTCCCTCTTCTCCTCGTTCCCTCCACCTCCGACACATATATCCTCTTGGTCAATCTTTCCTCACTCATTCTCTCCATGTGCCCAAACCACTTCAAAACACCATCTTCTGCTCTCTCAACCACGCTCTTTTTATTTCCACACATCTCTCTTACCCTCACGTTACTTACTCGATCAAACCACCTCACACCACACATTGTCCTCAAACATCTCATTTCCAGCACATCCATCCTCCTGCGCACATCTCTATCCATAGCCCACGCCTCGCAACCATACAACATTGTTGGAACCACTATTCCCTCAAACATACCCATTTTTGCTTTCCGAGATAATGTTCTCGACTTCCACACATTTTTCAAGGCTCCCAAAATTTTCGCCCCCTCCCCCACCCTATGATCCACTTCCGCTTCCATGGTTCCATCCGCTGACAGATCCACTCCCAGATATCTAAAACACTTCACTTCCTCCAGTTTTTCTCCATTCAAACTCACCTCCCAATTGACTTGACCCTCACCCCTACTGTACCTAATAACCTTGCTCTTATTCACATTTACTCTCAACTTTCTTCTTCCACACACTTTACCAAACTCAGTCACCAGCTTCTGCAGTTTCTCACATGAATCAGCCACCAGCGCTGTATCATCAGCGAACAACAACTGACTCACTTCCCAAGCTCTCTCATCCCCAACAGACTTCATACTTGCCCCTCTTTCCAGGACTCTTGCATTTACCTCCCTTACAACCCCATCCATAAACAAATTAAACAACCATGGAGACATCACACACCCCTGCCGCAAACCTACATTCACTGAGAACCAATCACTTTCCTCTCTTCCTACACGTACACATGCCTTACATCCTCGATAAAAACTTTTCACTGCTTCTAACAACTTGCCTCCCACACCATATATTCTTAATACCTTCCACAGAGCATCTCTATCAACTCTATCATATGCCTTCTCCAGATCCATAAATGCTACATACAAATCCATTTGCTTTTCTAAGTATTTCTCACATACATTCTTCAAAGCAAACACCTGATCCACACATCCTCTACCACTTCTGAAACCGCACTGCTCTTCCCCAATCTGATGCTCTGTATATGCCTTCACCCTCTCAATCAATACCCTCCCATATAATTTACCAGGAATACTCAACAAACTTATACCTCTGTAATTTGAGCACTCACTCTTATCCCCTTTGCCTTTGTACAATGGCACTATGCACGCATTCCGCCAATCCTCAGGCACCTCACCATGAGTCATACATACATTAAATAACCTTACCAACCAGTCAACAATACAGTCACCCCCTTTTTTAATAAATTCCACTGCAATACCATCCAAACCTGCTGCCTTGCCGGCTTTCATCTTCCGCAAAGCTTTTACTACCTCTTCTCTGTTAACCAAATCATTTTCCCTAACCCTCTCACTTTGCACACCACCTCGACCAAAACACCCTATATCTGCCACTCTGTCATCAGACACATTCAACAAACCTTCAAAATACTCATTCCATCTCCTTCTCACATCACCGCTACTTGTTATCACCTCCCCATTTACGCCCTTCACTGAAGTTCCCATTTGCTCCCTTGTCTTACGCACCCTATTTACCTCCTTCCAGAACATCTTTTTATTCTCCCTAAAATTTACTGATAGTCTCTCACCCCAACTCTCATTTGCCCTTTTTTTCACCTCTTGCACCTTTCTCTTGACCTCCTGTCTCTTTCTTTTATACTTCTCCCACTCAATTGCATTTTTTCCCTGCAAAAATCGTCCAAATGCCTCTCTCTTCTCTTTCACTAATACTCTTACTTCTTCATCCCACCATTCACTACCCTTTCTAAACAGCCCCCCTCCCACTCTTCTCATGCCACAAGCATCCTTTGCGCAATCCATCACTGATTCCCTAAATACATCCCATTCCTCCCCCACTCCCCTTACTTCCATTGTTCTCACCTTTTTCCATTCTGTACACAGTCTCTCCTGGTACTTCCCCAGACGAAGCTAGGACGCCATATGGTAAACAAATGGCGTCCTAGATTCGTCTCTTCGATGTATATCAATTAACTTGTATTTCTCTCTTGTGTCACCCCTGATGATGTGATTATTACACGAAAGTGCACTTGGGAGCTTATCGTGCTTCATTTTCTATTTTGCTTTGTCGCTGTCTCCCGTATTAGCGAGGTAGAGCAATGAAACAGGCAAAAGAATGGCCCAACCCACACACATACACATGTATATGCATACACGTCCACACACGCAAATATACATACCTATACATCTCAACGTATACATATATATACACACACAGACATATACATATATACACATGTACATAATTCATACTGTCTGCCTTTATTTATTCCCATCGCCACCCCGCCACACATGAAATGACAACCTCCTTCCCCCGCATGTGCGCGAGGTAGCACTAAGAAAAGACAACAGAGGCCACATTCGTTCACACAGAGTCTCTAGCTGTCATGTATAATGCATCGAAACCACAGCTCCCTTTCCACATCCAGGCCCAACAGAACTTTTTATTTTTTACCCCAGATGCTTCACATACCCTGGTTCAATCCATTGACAGCACATCGACCCCGGTATACCATACAGTTACAATTCACTCTATTCCTTGTACGCCTTAAACCCTCCTGCATGTCCAGGCCCCGATCGCTCAAAATCTTTTTCGTTCCATCCTTCCACCTCCAATTTGGTCTCCCACTTCTCCTCGTTCTCTCCACCTCTGACACATATTTCCTCTTTGTCAATCTTTCCTCGCTCATTCTCTCCATGTGACCAAACCATTCCAATACACCCTCTTCTGCTCTCAACGACACTCTTTTTATTACCACATATCTCTCTTACCCTTTCATTACTTACTCGATCAAACCACCTCACACCACATATTGTCCTAAACATTTCATTTCCAACACATCCACCCTCCTCCGCACAATCTTATCTGTAGCCCACGCCTCGCAACCATATGACATCGTTAGAATCACTAATCCTTCAAACATACCCATTTTTGCTTTCCGAGACAATGTTCTCACCTTCCACACATTTTTCAACGCTCCCAGAACTTTCGCCCCCTCCCACACCCTGTGACTCACTTCCGCCTCCATGGTTCCATTCGCTG
>NC_092234.1:22514726-22579726 GCF_036320965.1 Panulirus ornatus | reverse complement strand
TTATCGTACTGTATTTTCTTATATATCAGCTGTTATCTTCAGATACTTTATTCACAAGGGAACATAGAATGTCGATCATGGAAATGATTAACATAATCTTACACTATTTTAGTTTTAACTCCTTGTCGTGTGCCATTATCATACTGGCAACACTAATGCTGCAAGAGGAGTGGGTGTTTGCCCAACAAGTCTATGGGAACTCTTGGACATCTTTATGAAGACGTGAGAATATCAACGGTGACTAGAGTCAATATATCATCAATAACGGTGCTTGAACCTGAGGACCTGTATGGTAGGATCATGGCAGGAGGGAGTCAAGTACCCACAGCTGATGAAGGCGAGAGTGAGGGGATGGAAGCGACGCCCCCACACGAGATAATGAACTCGCAACCTGTGATGACGTATATGGTGGGAATGTATGGAGTCCACGGTGTGATCATGACCTAATGCACACGTGCTCTCGTGCTCAAACATGACCTGACGCACACGTGCTCTCGTGCACAAACATGACCTGACGCACGTGTGCTTTTATACGCAAACATGACCTGATGCACGTGTGCTTTTATACGCAAACATGACCTGATGCACGTGTGCTTTTATACGCAAACATGACCTGATGCACGTGTGCTTTTATACGCAAACATGACCTGATGCACGTGTGCTTTTATACGCAAACATGACCTGATGCACGTGTGCTCTCGTACGCAAACATGACCTGAAAGCTTGCACTTTGTGAGGTATAAGCTGACTACCTGCTACTGGTGACGGATTCATGATCTTTTAATCTAAGTGTCTGTTTGAACACCATCTTTCCGCCACACTTCGTGATGTAAGGCGCAGCTGCTACACTGGGGAAAGAGACCCATATGTATGAGGTAGATCTCTCATGGATGTTGTTATAAACTTTCAGAAATCATTATGACAAACAAAGACCTTGCTCTGTGGAAGTATTGGTGTGTGTTCTTGATATAGGAAGATACAGAGGTGTACAGTTATGTGATTACACCTTCAGTACAGTGAAACATAGTCAGGTTAAACACCATCACTAATTATTGTCTGACACCAGATGGCAACCAGCTGGTGGCAAGTCAATACATGTATCCAAAGAGGTCACCTTCCACACACACACACACACACACACACACACACACGCGCGCACACACATTACAGAGATAAACGCCAAACTAAACGTGAGCTAAAACACTTTCAAAATCCCTGATGTTGTTAGAACATACAACAATAATCCCATTCCTATAACATACAAACATATAATTACTTAGAAATTCAGTGAAGCAAGTTTGAACAGCAACAGAACACACATAGACCAAACATATCATATGTGGAGTATATAGAAATTAATTTAAAGTCACCAAACAGTATATAGCACTCAGTGGCAAGAATGTTTATCACAAAATATATATAAACAATTATCATGATATAAAAAACGTATTGTTGAGGGACACGCAGACAGTTAATGTAAAAATAACTCGAAATATTTACACTTAAAGTGAAATCGCAGGAGAGGGAGTATTCGCCAAGGCACACACACATTTGACTAAATTGCCCTGCAATAGGACAGGTTACTGAGATTCTTCTCTTACTGTAGCCTAGACTGCGTTGTGACTGGTGCGCGCGTGAGCCCCAACCCCACCGTGTCTACAGCTGCAGCAGCTGAGACAAGTCGGATTCACTGAAGGGGGGGGGGGGGGGTCTAGAGGGCTCACGTCGCAGTCATCACAAGATCTCATTCAATCCCATGCTGTGTTCTGATTGGCCACACTTCAGCCTCGACCAATCAAAAGCAGCATTTGAGGGAGCACAACCAACACATGGTGAGCACAAAAGATGCAACTCAGGACTGGCTTCACCACAACGGTCTATTGTGAGGTAGACAGTTGGTGAAGGTGGAGGGAATTAGTAGGTAGGGGAGCTTTGTACATGATGGGAAAAGTAAAGCGTTGCTATAGGTAAAAATAATGAATGTAAGGTACAGAAATTTCATTCCTGTTCACAGGATGTTTACGACCTAAAGATTATCTTTTGCTGATGATATTGTCTGCTCTTCGTCTGTGACCTGACACAAAACAAACACTGTGACTTTGCATGGCGAGCACGCCAGTAATGAGGGTATTGCTTGACAGATCTCACTCCAGAAAAACTATCGCTGGTCCTTCATACCAACTATCCTCCATTCTGCAGTTACCAGCAGCAGACACCATAATCATCGCACCATAAGCTTAGATTTCTCCAACTAATTTCATGATCTTGGTACAAGAAACCGTGACCTTAGCACCACATTTAATGACTCCAGTGCTTTAAGTCAGGATTTCTCATCAAACGCCACATGGGCACCTTAAATGAAGTTTTCACTTTAAGGCAGAACCACAATTACAGTTCCTTTTACCAATATTTTTCCTCTAACCCAACACAATATCTCGCATCTTTGACTGTGAATGTGGATGCCTTCCACCATAACCTGGGCACTTCAGATCGCTATGTGCCTCTTCATGTGAAGACTGAGGTGGTCAGAGCGGGAGAAGGCTCGCTCACACAGCCGGCACTGGAATGGTCTGTCTCCAGTGTGTTTCCTGTAGTGCCGTGTCAGTTCATCGGACCTCGCAAATCTCCAGCCGCAACCTTTCCAGGAGCACAGGTATGGCTTTTCCCCAGTGTGGGTTCGCAGATGTGCTTTGAGGTGGGAAGATTTGATGTAGGTTTTCGTGCAGCCTTCGTAAGGACAGCTGTGTATGGTGACCTTTCTCTTGGCCCTCCGCCTGCGTGGTTTGGGCGGCGGTGGGGCTGGTTCACTAAGAGGCATCGAGAGGGGCGGCATGGGCGTGCTGTACTGGTAGCTGCTGACCGTCATCTGGTTGCTAGGGATACCCCATGTGGGCGGCGCCCCTGAGGTGTACATGGAGTAGGAGGGCGTGTAGTAAGACGTGCTATAGTCTGCCACGTATGACGTGGGCGTGTACTGTGAGGGGGTAGACACCACTGGGCAGTCCTTGCAGGGGTACACAGACCCGTCGACAGCCCAGTTGACGACCCCGCCGCCGCCGCTCAGGTCTGGCTGGGGCTCATATCGTCCCTCTGGCTTGATGGGAACCGTTGTGTATGTCCCATACTTGGGATCAGTGCACTGAAACTTGGGATCTAACGCCGCGTATTTGGGGTCGGGAACCAAGAAATCAGACTCTGTTATCGTGTATTTGGGGTCGTGGGTCGTGCTGGGGTACTTAAGATCTTGTACGGAATATTTAGGATCACCCGACACGAACTTGGGATCCACACACTGGTACTTGGGGTCTGGCGCCTGGTACTTCTGATCCACACACTGGTACTTCGGTTCGAGGTACTGATGGTAGGAGGAGGCCTGGGCTGCGGGAACTGCCGTTGATGCTGTGACGGTGGTGGAAGGACAGGCGACGGAAGCCACAGCACTGGCTGGGGACGGTTGTGGCAGGCTGGTCGACACTATCTGAGATGCATCTGGCAGTCTTGGTTGTTGGTCTGGTTGCTGTTGTTGCTGGGAAGGAGGGACTGATGGTGGAGGAGGAGGAGGTGGTGCTGACTGTGGCTGCGATGGGGAGGTCGCTTGCTGTGATGCTTTATCCTTGGCATCATACCCTGCCACGAAGGGTGTGTGCGGCGGCTGTGGTTGCTGCTGCGACTGTGCCTGCTGCTGCTGAGGTGGTTGTGGCTGCGTCGGAGACTGTAAGGGCGGCGGCTGTGGCGTGGGTGGGTTACTGAGAGAGGAGGATGCTTGGGAACTGGGCGTAGACAGCACCGAGGTTGGGGAGCCTTTCGATAAGCCTTTGGGCTTGTGTTCCTCTTGGAGACGTGGTGGTGGGGAAGTGACGAGGGGATGGGTGGGCGTGGTGCTGAAGCTATGGGCATACTGGTAGGTGGCGTGTGGTGGAGGAGCGCCCAGGGGCCCAGCCACGGGACTTCCCTCCGTCATCAGCAGCGTCTCGATGTCCTGCCACATCTGTAATGACAAGCAACAACGTCAGTAGTTGTCCTTTCCCAGCTCAATGGATCACCGCCATGAATCACTATTATCAATCATTCCTCATGAAAGAAAGTCTTAACTAAACTCGTTCACATCTTTCTAAAACAGCTCACCCCTCCCCTGCATCCTATACCCCACACCCATTCATTTCAAGCGTCTGCTTCAACATTCTTTGTCTTTCATGAAAGGCCGTATAATCAATCTTGGTCTTCAGCTTTTACTTCGTGCTTCTTGTTGTAGCATCAGTCTTTCTTATTTCCCGTAATATCTTCTTCTCATGTGCTCTCATACATCCTCCAGCACACCCAGCTTAACCCTTCCATACACCTTGGTGACTGTCTGGACCACCACATCTCAGTGATATAACTCCTGAACATTTTGACTTGATTCAACATAACTAGAAATTCTGGTCAGTACTTCCATTTCTCAGCCACTCAGTTTCTGTTATCACCACACTCTTACTTCATTCACACGTTTGTCCTTCCGCCCATTTGATCGCATCATTAACCGGCACATTTGTTGTTATATGGAACAAACCATGTATGTGTATCATTTTCTAATGAAGATTGATATTAATGATATTCCCGACTGCACCTATTGGTTCAGTGCTATAATCTTCAAGCCACGCCCTCCTTCCACGATACACATATTTCCAATCACCCAATATCTTAACATCAGCATTCCCCTGACCTCACTCACACTGTAAGTCCTATGATGTTCACACTTCACAAGTCGCCAAACATCATCATCCTTTTCACAACACACTGCTTCTATAGCAGTAATTTTAATGGTGACGAATCTGTCTTGCAAAACTGAGTCAATATAACATACTGTATCCAGAATATAAATTCCTTTTAGTACCGTTCATCATTCATAAGCTTCCCAGTATTTCCTAATATTTCAAATCGTTACAATAAAATGTCATTTTCTCAATATATAACCTTTACCTAATGCCCAGTTTATTTTTTGCATATCTTCATAACTCCGTAGAACACCCCCACCCACACCCCACCCCTGAGTGCGTTCCACTCGCCTATGCGGCTACCCAAAACTTATTCGAAGTTGCAGACCCTACGGTACATACAACTGTAGACATCTACACCTTAATTAGAGAAGACAGTTGCCGAAAATGGGGTCGTCAACCCCAACACCATATTTATGTGACGTCTGATATATGAGAGTACAGAACAACACCTCTGTGACTCACCCCATCAACCCTTGCCTCCTTCTCAATAGAAAGGAAAAATGATGATGAGGATGATGATGATAATGATGTTAATGATAATAATGATGTTAATAATGATAGTAACAATATAAGATAATGATGATAATAGTAATAGTACTACTGCTACTACTACTACTACTACTACTACTACTACTACTACCACTAGTACTACTACCACTACTACAAATAACAATAACACTAATAAAATGATAATGATAATAACAGTAATAATGATAATAATAATAATGATAATAGTGATGATAATGATAATGATAATAATAATAAAGATAATGATGATAATAATAATAATAATAATAATAATAATAATAATAATAATAATAATAATAATAATGTGGAAAGGGAGCTGTGGTTTCGGTATATTATACATGACAGCTAGAGACTGAGTGTGAACGAATGTGGCCTTTGTTATCTTTTCCTAGCACTACCTCGCGCACATGAGGGGGGAGGGGGTTGTTATTTCATGTGTGGTGAGGTGGCGATGGGAATGAATAAAGGCAGACAGTATGAATTATGTACATGTGTATACATGTATATGTCTGTGTGTGTATATATATATATATGTATACGTTGAGATGCATAGGTATGTATATTTGAGTGTGTGGACGTGTATGTACATACATGTGTATGTGGGTGGGTTGCGCCATTCTTTCGTCTGTTCCCTTTTTTTTTTTTTTTTTTCCCAAAAGAAGGAACAGAGAAGAGGGCCAGGTGAGGATATTCCCTCAATGACCCAGTCCTCTGTTCTTAACGCTACCTCGCTATCGCGGGAAATGGCAAATAGTATGAAAGAAAGAAAAGAAAATAATAATAATAATAATAATAATAATAATAATAATGATAATGATAATGATAATGATAATAGTAATAATGATATTAGTAATAGATATGATTAATGATAATAATGATAATAATGATAATAATAATAATAATAATAATAATAATAATCCCTGGGGATAGGGGAGAAAGAATACTTCCCACGTATTCCTTGCGTGTCGTAGAAGGCGACTAAAAGGGAAGGGAGCGGGGGGCTGGAAATCCTCCCCTCTCGTTTTTTTTTTTTTTTTCTTTTTTTTAATTTTCCAAAAGAAGGAACAGAGAAGAGGGCCAGGTGAGGATATTTCCTCAAAGGCCCAGTCCTCTGTTCTTAACGCTACCTCGCTGTCGCGGGAAATGGCGGATAGTATGAAAAAAAAAAAAAAAAAAAATAAGGTTATTTAATGTATGTATGACTCATGGTGAGGTGCCTGAGGATTGGCGGAATGCGTGCATAGTGCCATTGTACAAAGGCAAAGGGGATAAGAGTGAGTGCTCAAATTACAGAGGTATAAGTTTGTTGAGTATTCCTGGTAAATTATATGGGAGGGTATTGATTGAGAGGGTGAAGGCAGGTACAGAGCATCAGATTGGGGAAGAGCAGTGTGGTTTCAGAAGTGGTAGAGGATGTGTGGATCAGGTGTTTGCTTTGAAGAATGTATGTGAGAAATACTTAGAAAAGCAAATGGATTTGTATGTAGCATTTATGGATCTGGAGAAGGCATATGATAGAGTTGATAGAGATGCTCTGTGGAAGGTATTAAGAATATATGGTGTGGGAGGCAAGTTGTTAGAAGCAGTGAAAAGTTTTTATCGAGGATGTAAGGCATGTGTACGTGTAGGAAGAGAGGAAAGTGATTGGTTCTCAGTGAATGTAGGTTTGCGGCAGGGGTGTGTGATGTCTCCATGGTTGTTTAATTTGTTTATGGATGGGGTTGTTAGGGAGGTAAATGCAAGAGTCTTGGAAAGAGGGGCAAGTATGAAGTCTGTTGGGGATGAGAGAGCTTGGGAAGTGAGTCAGTTGTTGTTCGCTGATGATACAGCGCTGGTGGCGGATTCATGTGAGAAACTGCAGAAGCTGGTGACTGAGTTTGGTAAAGTGTGTGGAAGAAGAAAGTTAAGAGTAAATGTGAATAAGAGCAAGGTTATTAGGTACAGTAGGGTTGAGGGTCAAGTCAATTGGGAGGTGAGTTTGAATGGAGAAAAACTGGAGGAAGTGAAGTGTTTTAGATATCTGGGAGTGGATCTGTCAGCGGATGGAACCATGGAAGCGGAAGTGGATCATAGGGTGGGGGAGGGGGCGAAAATTTTGGGAGCCTTGAAAAATGTGTGGAAGTCGAGAACATTATCTCGGAAAGCAAAAATGGGTATGTTTGAAGGAATAGTGGTTCCAACAATGTTGTATGGTTGCGAGGCGTGGGCTACGGATAGAGTTGTGCGCAGGAGGATGGATGTGCTGGAAATGAGATGTTTGAGGACAATGTGTGGTGTGAGGTGGTTTGATCGAGTAAGTAACGTAAGGGTAAGAGAGATGTGTGGAAATAAAAAGAGCGTGGTTGAGAGAGCAGAAGAGGGTGTTTTGAAATGGTTTGGGCACATGGAGAGAATGAGTGAGGAAAGATTGACCAAGAGGATATATGTGTCGGAGGTGGAGGGAACGAGGAGAAGAGGGAGACCAAATTGGAGGTGGAAAGATGGAGTGAAAAGGATTTTGTGTGATCGGGGCCTGAACATGCAGGAGGGTGAAAGGAGGGCAAGGAATAGAGTGAATTGGAGCGATGTGGTATACAGGGGTTGACGTGCTGTCAGTGGATTGAATCAAGGCATGTGAAGCGTCCGGGGTAAACCATGGAAAGCTGTGTAGGTATGTATATTTGCGTGTGTGGACGTGTGTATGTACATGTGTATGGGGGGGGGGGGGGGGGGGGTTGGGCCATTTCTTTCGTCTGTTTCCTTGCGCTACCTCGCAACCGCGGGAGACAGCGACGAGGTATAAAAAAAAAAAAAAAAAAAAAAAAATAATAATAATGATAATAATGAAAGTGATAATAATGATAATTATAATAATAATAATGATAATGATGATAAGGATAATAATGATAATAATGATAATGATGATACTAATGATAATGATAATGATAACAACAATATCAATGATAATAATAATAATGATAATAATAATGATAATAATAATGATGATAATAATAATAATAATAGTAATAATAATAATAATAATAATAATAATAATAACAATAATAATAATAATAATAATGATAATAGTAATTATAATAATGATAGTAATAATAATATCTCTAGTAATAATAGCAATAATAATGGCAATGCTGATGATAATGATTGGCCAAAAAGATGTAAGAAGTGTGTAGTGAGGCCAACTTAGTTACAGTGAGAACGTAGGTTACAAACTTAATACATTTACTTCTTAACTGGAAAACATTGAAGCTACTGAACATCTACGTCAACCACGTTAATCTGAGCCTCACTGACATCTTCCATCATCACAAACAGCCACGAAGGGACCCAGTGGTCTGCTGCTCTTTCATTTCCTTTCTGTTTTCATTGTATTAATCTGTAACTTGTGTGTTAGAAGATGAAGGTCGGTAGGACAGGTAGAGAGGCAAGTTGAAGCCAGGAGTAGAGACGCTCACTAAGAGATGTGGTAGACGGGAAGGACTGTACCGTATGGAAGAGTCTCAGGTTTAATGTGTGGATGGTAAACCCAAGTTGTCTGGGTCGAGTTGGGAGCACATCATGTCACTGGAGGTGTCTACCTCACGTACCACAGTGTGAATTAGATCAGGTGGCCCAAGGAAGGAAGATGTATGGAGGATGTGAGCTGTGAGGACATCGTGTGAAGACACGTAGATGGAAGACTAAGATAACACGGCCGTGCAAGGTAATGGTACCAGGAGAAGAAGAGACACGTTCAGTTAGTATGTTGTTGTGGGTTAGAGGGACTCCAGGTGAGGAGGTTGGCTATGACCAGTTGGGTTTTATGTGTCATGATGGAAATATGAATGACGTAGTTTTCACATAACGAATCAATATGTAAAATACATGATTAAGAAGCACTGTATGATTGTAAACTACATTGTTTAGTTTATCGCACTACGAAAATTGCAGACACGGGTTACATATCTGTGAGGCTGAATGAACATGATTCATTCTACACTTAATGACTCGTTGGTCAGCATCGCCGGCTGTGAATGACTCACGAGCCCGACTCAGCTTGATGAATAAGCTTTATCCTGTGATCCATGAGATCCCCTCATGATATCGCCCTCATAACATAAGCCTCGACTCATAACACAAAATCATCCACATGACCTTGGTTCACCTCCATCGACAAGGTGAACTCCATAAACTGGGAGTCATTAACTGACTATAATATCCCATGAATGACTTCCCTCCCATGACTTGACTAAGCCCCATGAAACTAGCGTCACCCTTCATGGCCAGGGCTTCATGCCAGGGACCTAACGTCTCCTCCTGCCTCCACCATGGCCGGCTCAGCGGGCGGACACACTCCTCTCCTCTGCCAGACGTCACTTGTCTGACTCGGAGAACAGCAGACTAGGGTGACCTGGCTAGCGTTCACCACTGATGCATGACCTGCCTTCCACCTTTTTAAAACCTCTGCCTTTCATCTCCCATGACCTGGTACCACGACCTGGCTTCGACCCCCAGCGCTTCCCTGAGTCGAGTGCTTTGTTTGTTTCTTGTTCGAGAGCGGGACGACGGACAACAGCAGGAAGTGCGCCACACCCCTTCCGCCAGGCCAGATTTTTATGGCTGTTATGCATCAGTGTTGCGGCGGCGGGGGGGGGGTTTTGCTCTCACTCCTGGCGGATGCCGTGAGAGAGAGAGAGAGAGAGAGAGAGATATTCTGCGTTTTATATATGTGAATATATGTGTAGTTATATGTGTGTGTGTGTGTGTGTGTGTGTGTGTGTGTGTGTGTGTGTGTGTGGATGAGATTCTCATCAACAGTTTGTGTTTGTGGTGACCCACACACACGAGAGCTGTGGGTGCTAAATGTTACAGTTTTCTCCAGAAGGGAAACATGTGAAAATCCAAAGCTGTTTGATTACATTGAGGTATGTGTGGCTACATCTGAACATATGTCTGTATCGTAGGTATTCATGCTCTTGTATGTTCACGTCTCCTTCGACGGGAGACAACTTCGTTATTTTCTGAGAGAATTTCATGATTTGTGACGAATTCCAGACCAAACGAAACATTGCTTCAGAACAGACCTGTCGCCTCTCATTTGTGATCGTTCACAAAATGAATTGAATACATCTCGACACACTAAAGTAATTAATCTTTAATCTTTTCGTTTAAATGGAATTCCTTTATTTTTCGATAAAAAAATTCATGTACATCACCATCAGACGTAGGTTTACAAATTGTATATATATATATATATATATATATATATATATATATATATATATATATATATATATATATATATATATATATATATATATATATATATATATATATATATATATATATATGTATATATACTTTTTACGCAATGTGTCATGTTATTCGTAACTGCTTTGTCAAGTTTGTCTGAAAGAGATTTCCCCAACACACACACACACACACACACACACACACACACACAGCGGAAGGCAGAGTGGTAAACGCCCTTTGCCCGCTAGCAGCTAGCCAGGTGTATCGCCGCCTCACCAAGGAAGTGGTGACTGTGGTGCTGCTGATGATGATGGTGGTAGGGTGATGATGGTGGTAGGGAGATGGTGGTAGTAGGGCATGATGGTGGTAGGGTGATGGTGGTGGTAGGGTGATGGCTGTGGTAGGGTGATGGTGGTGGTAGAGTGAAGGTGGTGGTAGAGTGATGGTGGTGGTAGGGTGATGATGGTGGTAGGGGGATGGTGGTAGTAGGGCACGGTGGTGGTAGGGTGATGGTGGTGGTAGGTGATGGTGGTGGTAGAGTGATGGTGGTGGTAGAGTGATGGTGGTGGTAGGTGATGGTCGTCGTAGGTGATGGTGGCGGTAGGTGATGGTAGTGGTAGGTGATGCTAGTGGTAGGATGATAGTGGTGGTAAGTGATGGTGGTAGTAGAGTGATGGTGGTAGTAGGTAGAAGATGGTGGTAGGGTGATGGTGGTGGTAAGTGATGATGGCGGTAGAAGATGGTGGTAGTAGAATGATGGTGGTGGTAGTAGGGTGATGATGGTGGTAGGGTGATGGTGTTAGTAGGTAATGCTAGTGGTAGGGTGATGTTGGTGGTAAGTGATGGCAGTGGTAGGTGATGGTGGTGGTAGGTGATGGTGGTGGTAGGTGCTGGTGGTAATAGGTGCTGGTGGTGGTAGGTGATGGTGGTGGTAGGTGATGTTGGTGGTAGGTGATGGTGGTGGTACGTGATACTGGTAGTAGAGTGATGGTGGTAGTAGGGTGATGATGGTGGTAGGGTGATGGTAGTGGTAGGTGATGCTAGTGGTAAGGTGATGGTGGTGGTAAGTAATGTTGGTGTTAGCAGATGGTGGTAGAAGGTGCTGGTGGTGGTAGGTGATGGTGGGGGTAGGTGATGGTGGTGGCAGGTGATGTTAGTGGTAGGATGATGGTGGTGGTAAGTGATGGTGGTAGTAGAGTGATGGTGGTAGTAGGGTGATGGTGGTGGTAGGTGATGGTGGTGGTACGTGATGGTGGTAGTAGAGTGATGGTGGTAGTAGGGTGATGGTGGTGGTAGGTGATGCTAGTGGTAGAGTGATGGTGATGGTAGGTAATGGTTGTGGTAAGTGATGGTGGTGGATGGTGCTAATGGTGGTAGGTGATGGTGGGGGTAAGTGATGGTGGTGGTAGTGATGATGGTGTTGGCTGCCAACAGGGTGGTAATTGTGTTGGATAAAGTCTCGACAATGATGGAAGGATGGTGGTAATGGTTATAACAATGGTGGCAGAGACTCGTGCTGGAAATGGTGGTGGTAGTGCTGGTCGTACCAACAGTGGTGTACAGTTGACTGTAATGGACGCATCTCTCATGACAGAAGTGGAGACAAGGCTTATGTGACGGAGAAGTGGTGGTGGTGATGACTGAGAAGTGATGGTGATGACTGAGAAGTGATGGTGATGACTGGGAAGTGGTGATGATGCTGAGAAGTGATTGTGATGGTGACAGAGAAGTGATGGTGATGATGACAGAGAAGTGATGGTGATGACTGAGAAGTGATGGTGATGACTGAGAAGTGATGGTGATGACTGAGAAGAGATGGCGATGACTGAGAAGTGATGGTGATGATGACAGAGAAGTGGTGGTGATGACTGAGAAGTGATGGTGATGACTGAGAAGTGATGGTGATGACTGAGAAGTGATGGTGATGATGATAGAGAAGTGGTGATGATGACTGAGAAGTGATGGTGATGACTGAGAAGTGGTGGTGATGACAGAGAAGTGGTGATGATGACTGAGAAGTGATGGTGATGACTGAGAAGTGGTGATGATGCTGAGAAGTGATTGTGATGGTGACAGAGAAGTGATGGTGATGATGACAGAGAAGTGGTGGTGATGACTGAGAAGTGATGGTGATGATGACAGAGAAGTGGTGGTGATGATGACAGAGAAGTGGTGGTGATGATGACAGAGAAGTGATGGTGATGACTGAGAAGTGGTGATGATGCTGAGAAGTGATTGTGATGATGACAGAGAAGTGGTGGTGATGATGACAGAGAAGTGGTGGTGATGACTGAGAAGTGATGGTGATGATGACAGAGAAGTGGTGGTGATGACTGAGAAGTGATGGTGATGATGACAGAGAAGTGATGGTGATGACTGAGAAGTGATGGTGATGATGACAGAGAAGTGGTGGTGATGACTGAGAAGTGATGGTGATGACTGAGAAGTGATGGTGATGATGACAGAGAAGTGGTGGTGATGACTGAGAAGTGATGGTGATGATGACAGAGAAGTGGTGATGATGCTGAGAAGTGATTGTGATGGTGACAGAGAAGTGATGGTGATGGTGACAGAGGTGGAGATGGGAGTGGACCCTCCTGTATTAGACACCATAAGTTTCTTTATAGAGGAAATATAAAGGAAATGAATAATATCCTCTTACACATTCCGTCACACACACACACACACACACACACACACACACACACACACACACACACACACACACACACACACACACACACATTCATCTAGTGTTATCTTTACGGGGCTCCTGCAGCGCTCAGGAAACTGGCCACGTCCGTTGGTCGGGACCATTAGTCATAAAATGTTTTATATATATATATATATATATATATATATATATATATATATATATATATATATATATATATATATATATATATATATATATATATATATATATATATATATATGTGTGTGTGTGTGTGATATAGCAAGTGTTACCGGATTCCGACTGCTTATCATTACACCATGGCGAGGCCATAGCATCGTCAGTGGACGAAAAGGAGTATAGTTTCGTCCAGGAACATCTCGCTCCAAAGGCGTCCATCATTTCCCTCCTGATTACATATAAACTTGATTATATGTAAGACATGAGAGCAATTAGGATCTCCTGCGACGCAGAGAGAGTAGGTCTAAATGATTTCGACGAGCGAGTGCTTGCCCAAAGGCGTGCATAACACGTAGCGTTCACCGTAGGATAATACAGAGTTACGAAGAGTGGGGTCGTGTGACGGAAGTGGTGTCAAGTGTCACGTGTAAGACGCAAAGACTGAATGTTTGTGGAACGAGTGTGGGTGACGCAGAAAAAAAGAGACCTGAAACGAGACACAAAGGAACGAAACCTGACAGTCACTGAAGTGCTGGCTTACTCCACCACTGTCCCTAGCCCTCTCGACGCCCAGGCGGGTGGGCACCGCTGATAACACACTTTGCACAAGCCACACAGACCACACAGGACACACAGGCCACACAGACCACACAGGCCACACAGATCCTAAGGTCCAAGCGACACCACTGAAAAAGGTGCGGTTCCCTTAAAAGCAGTTGAAGAAAAGGATAGTTAAGTACAGAGAGAGAGAGAGAGAGAGAGAGAGAGAGAGAGAGAGAGAGAAGAGGGTATCTGTGGCCAAGTCGGGGTCGTCCTGGGGTATCTGTGGCCAGGTCGGGGTCGTCCTGGGGTATCTGTGGCCAGGTCGGGGTCGTCCTGGGGTATCTGTGGCCAGGTTAGAAGTGGTCTCGTGTTGGCGTGTGGGTGGTCGCCTTGCCCAGTCACCTGAGTTAATTGTGGGAGGGAGGGAGGGAGGGAGGGAGGGAGGGGGGTCACCCTCACCCTCTGCCCAGGAAGGGAGGTAGGGGAGGTAGGAAGAGGGAGGGTGGGAGGGAGGGAGGTAGGGAGAGAAGGAGGGGGAGGGAGGAATGGAGTTAGGGAGGTAGGGAGAGGAGGAGGGGAAGGGTGGAAGGGAGGTAGGGAGGGGGGAGGGAGGGAGGAAGGGCAGTTGGGAGGGGAGGAATGGAGGGAGGAAGGGAGTGGGGAGGGAGGGAAGAGGGAGGTTGAAGACAGGTTAGGCGAAAGAAGATGCGCCGTTTCCAGGATGCTGGAAACGGACGGGCGAGTGACGGTCGCTCGAGAACGCCTGGTCTGTTATGGAGAGAGAGAGAGAGAGAGAGAGAGAGAGAGAGAGAGAGAGAGAGAGAGAGAGAGAGAGAGAGAGAGAGAGAGAGAGAGAGAGACGCAGATAGATAAATAGAAAGAGCTTAAGAAACAGGGACAGGGAAAGATGTGAACATGCAACAGGCAGAAGTAGAGGTGAGGCAGAGCGAGACATAGAGGACTGAAGATGAAGACACAGCGGCGGGTGGGAGCCTTATGGATCACAGACCCCTCCACCACCACCACCAGCAGCAGCAGAACACGTCCGCTGGTACGTGGTGGTGGGAGTCAGGCACACGGCAGCTCCTCCATGCCATCCGGCGCGTGTTGAGAGCAAGAGAGGCACGCGTTGGCTGGTGGGAGCTCCTCCACGCCATCTGTCGTGTGCTGAGAAGCAAGGAGGCGCGCAGGTGGCGCGTGGCAGCTTCTCCACGCCATCTGGTGCGCGTTGAGGGCAATAGAGGCACATGGTGGCGCGTGGCAGCTTCACGCCATCTGGCGCGTCCTGAGGAGTAAGGGAGGCACGCTTTGGCGCGTGGCAGTTCCTCCACGCCATCTGACGCGTGTTCAGAACAAGGAAGGCAGGCGTTGGCGCGTGGCAGCTCCTACACGCTACCTGGAGCGTCCTGAGAAGCAAGGGAGGCAGGCGTTGGCGCGTGGCAGTTCCTGCACGACATGTGTCGCGTGCTGAGGAACAAGAACAACACTTGCGTGACAGACCTGGTGACCTCAGCGGGAACACACACCTGCCACTCCCTCCACATTAAAAGTCTCGGCTGCTATCACACTGTCTTCACCATAACGCGTTACCGTTACCCCTCTACTTCTGCTGTCACACTGTCTTCACCATAACGCGTTACCGTTACTCCTCTACCTTTGTTGTTACACTATGGCTTCACCATAACGCGTTACCGTTACTCTTCTACCTCTGTTGTTACACTATGTCTTCACTATAACGCGTTACCGTTACCACTCTACCTCCGCTGTCACACTGTCTTTACCATAACGCGTTACCGTTACCCCCTACCTTTGTTGTCACACAGGTTCTCAGCGAAGGTTTGTTCTGAACTGTTACAGGATCATTCATGAATCATTAATGTCTTTGCTCTGTCGTCACCAAGTTATCCTTGCCTCATTATCCACACTATCCACATTATCCACAATAAAGTTATCTAATTTGTATAGACCATCACTAATATTAAGATTATAATTCTTTGTGTATTTGATGATAGAAGATTCAATGATATTTCTCGTGGTAATAGAGTTAATAACAGAGATGGCATTACTCCAGTCAATACAATGATCATAGTTTTTAACGTGATTAAACAAGGCATTTGATTCTTGTCCCGTTCTTACACTATACTTATGTTGCTTAAGTCTAACAGAAAGATCCTTACCAGTCTGACCAACATAAGATTTATCACAATTTCCACGTGGCACTTTATAGATGCATCCAGGAGAATTTTCTGGTGAATTCTTGATTGAGATATTCTTTATAGTATTATTGTTGCTGAAGGCAACATTTATGTTAAAAGATTTAAGCAACATGGGAAGTAAAATGAAATTATTATTAAAAGGGAGAACTAAAAGATCCTTGGTGTCAATGGGAGGTTTGGGCTCAACTCTATAAAATGATTTCTTTGCTAACTTAAGGGATTTATCTAGATCTAGGGTACTTTAACTTAGATCCAATAGAATATATCTTCTCAAACTCTTCATCAATAAACTCTGGACTGCAAATACGTAATGCCCTAAGGAACATAGACTGATGTGATGATAATTTAACTCTGTCATGTTGAGATGAGTAATAATGGATATATGAGCATACATTGGTAGGTTTTCTGTATATGCTAAACTTAAACTTGTTTCCTTGCCTATGGATCATGCAATCTAAAAATGGTAACATACCATTATTTTCATTTTCTACAGTAAATTTGATGGGTGGTACTAAATTGTTAAGTAAGGGAGAAATATTTGTAAATTTTCATTTGTCGGCCAAACACAAAGAACATCATCTACATACCTAAACCAAATTGCATTAGAAGGTAAGATATCCTTTAGTAATTCTCGTTTCAAAAAATGGTTTATAAAGATTACTTGTTTGATCTCGTTAGAAACTATGATCATTGTATTGACTGGAGTAATGCTATCTCAGTTATCAACTCTAACTCTATTACCACGAGAAATATCATTGAATCTTCTATTACTAAATACACAAATAATTATAATCTAAACATTATTGATGGTCTATACAAATTAGATAACTATACAAATTAGATAAAATTTGTAAAATGATAAGTTTATGAGCGCTCGTTGTTTGTCCTGGACAATCGCATGTTTACCAAATGGCATCTTGGCTTCGTCTCTTCGATGTATATCATCTGACTTATATTTTTCTCTTGTGTCTCCCCTGATGATGTGATTATTACACGAAAAGTGCACTTGGGAACTTATCGTGTTTCATTTTCCCCGTGGACTCATAGGAATATCTTGATCACGCGCAAAATTGTGATCTTTCAACATATATATATATATATATATATATATATATATATATATATATATATATATATATATATATATATATATATATATATATACCTAAGCCAGCTACTCAATTTATCGACGAATCTTAGGGTTGGATGAACAGCTAGGTTGACTGTGGTACGAGTGCCGCAACCAGGATTCGTACCTATGCGTTCGACCCTGGGCGGACCGTGAATGCGTCACGGTCAGGAACGCTAACCGCTACACCACGGAGGTCCTCATGTCCCAGTTTTTACTGGCTGTTCCTTTAAGTAATATTTGCGTAACTCATCTTGAGGTTCTGATTCTAATATGTAGAACTTTCACATAGTTTTCGTCCTTATTATAATCTTTCCTACTTACTAGCATGTAGCTTTCTACCTATTGTGAATAAATGAATAGATAAATAGAATACTGGTTATTGAATTTAGGCAATAATACGACTAGAATTACATAGTAGTTGAGGTACCATAGATATTACAGAACTTGGCCAAGGGGGGAGGGGGTTAATAGTGATTAGTTAACTTATCACAAAAGAATTATCAAGATAAAGGATGACGATATCTCCACACTTTGCTTACGTGTGTGAGGTACATCTATATAGTCGAGGTGGTAGATAATATAGGAATATTTAGAGTAAATGGTTTAGTTTATACATCATACAGTTGGTTGAACTTTAACCATTGAATGTAACAGTGATACAGTAGTTGACATATCACATAGCCTAATTAACACTAAACTAAGTTATTTACTTGCACAGCTCTGCACTTGTTCGTGGATTGTTTATGACTTCATATAATGAGTATAGGGCTGTTCTTATATCTGTCTGGACCAGCTCTGTTTGGTACATGTCGATTGTGGTGACGAACGGGGATCTGTGGTGGAAGGGCGTCGGGCGGGGTAGGAGGAGGTCTCTGTGACGAGGGGGGGGGGGGGGGGGGGGGGTGTCAGCAGTTTATTACTAATAGTCGTGTGAGCTGCCGTTGTTGGTCGCAGAGGATAGACAGGTTCAGCAAGATGAGGACCTCTTGGTAGGTAGTGTAAAATGGGCGATGATTCTGTATGCCCTTGTCACCACTCTTTCCAGCTGGTGCCTCTGTGTAGCTGTTAATGAACAGAACCAGGATGAGGAGGTGAAGGTGAGCTTAGATAGTACAGACATTTCTGAGCTCAAATGTTGCGACGCCTAGTGCTCTCAGTCGGCAGAGCAGGTACAGACGGTATAAGGAACATGTCATGATAGTGCGTACATGACTAATTCAGTTTCAACCTTCATCTACAGTGGCATCAAGAGCTTTGAAGTCTCTGACTACTCCCGAGAACTTCAGGGCGTAGGATGGTGTGAGGGAAGAGGATGTTGTCTGCACGTAAATGGCTTTCTCCTTGCTTACGTGCAGCTTCCTCCATGCGAGTGTGTGGCCTTCTCCTTGCTAGTACGTAGCTTTTTACATGTCATTATGTTGCTTTCTATTTCCATCTGAGTGGCTTTTTACTTGGCAGTGTGTGGCTTTCTAATCTGACTTCGAAATTCCCATATATCGCTGCTTCTTATAACATTCGTTCACCAGTATTCTAAAATCATGTTGTTTTTATGTAAACCAACAAATATAAAACAATCTGATTACACCAGATCAGTCGTCACAAAATCAAGTTACTCATAAAAAGAAAAACTATCAGCTGAAAGATCGTGGTTTAAGATGTGAGGTATACCAGAGCCGTCCTTCCCCAGGTGAAAATGGAGAGCCAGGTGTTTCCCTTCATGGGATTTCTATTCTACGTTTCGAGGGACGGATTCATTAGAAGCCATAAACGTATAAAGGGAAACCGATTCATTTACGATTTAAATTTGTCTAAAAAAAAAATCGAGTATATTTCGTAAATAGAAACAATTCGATTTTCTTTTCATAGAGAATTTTATGTATATGAGATTATGTTGTGGTCATTTCATTGTATAATCCTATTGCATCACATTTTGAAAATCGCATCTGAGTAGACTCTAAGCAACTGAGAATTACTGAGCACTGTTATACAAGTTCTCCTATTACAAGATCAGCCAAGATATCTCAAATTCAGAAAAAAGAATTATAATTTCTTCATATATCTTTAAGAATAATTATATTTTCATTGTCAGAGTCATCAGTGTTCACAGCTGTACACAGAACTGTCATTACGGATGGCAAACCTGCCATTATGGACACCGAATACCGACGCAAAGAAAAGAAAAATGATAATAAAACTGGCACCAGCAGAATGCTCGTAGCTTTCCGTATTTCTGTGGCGAAAAACGAGAATTCTATACTGAAAATAAAATGACTGAAATGTGGGTAGCAGGTATGGGAGTACTACATGATACGATGACGACTAGTACAGCAAGAGAGAGAGAGAGAGAGAGAGAGAGAGAGAGAGAGAGAGAGAGAGAGAGAGAGAGAGAGAGAGAGAGAGAAGTCACGTCAATAGATAATTCAGGTAGTTGATCGCACATGTTAACCTCTGGTAAGAAGCGGTGGGATGACACAACATTATAACAATAAACATAAATAAACTTGATAGTAATGAAAGCAGTAGCAAGTGAGATAGAAGTGAGGCTTTTTCAGAACTTCAGGATGTACAAGACGTGAAGGAAGTAGAGAAAAGGAATGATCATCGGGGCCCAAACTTCGACTCGGCCTGAAGTTCACAAATCATGAAAAAATAAAGAAACAAGAGAGAAAACTCGAAATATTTATCATTCATAAATAAAGATCAAAGTGACGCCGCCCAAGAGAAAATCCTCAGAACAAATCTTTGAATATTATGCTTAAAACATCAACATTAGGTTCGAGTCCTGGCAGCGGCGGTCTGTTCGCAGTCACCCAAGCTGTTCATCCTCTCCTAAGGGCTGGTCGATGAACTGGATATCTCTCTTAGGCAAGGAAATACATATATATATATATATATATATATATATATATATATATATATATATATATATATATATATATATATATATATATATATATATTTTGGTGCATTATTACATGACAGCTAGAGACTGAGTGTGAACGAATGGGGCCTTTGTTGTCTTTTCCTAGCGCTACCTCACACACATGAGGGGGGAGGGGGTTGTTATTCCAAGTGTGGCGAGGTGGCGATGGGAACAAATAAAGGCAGACAGTATGAATTATGTACATGTGTATATATGTATATGTCTGTGTGTGTATATATATGTGTACACTGAGATGTATAGGTATGTATATTTTGCGTGTGTGGACGTGTATGTATATACATGTGTATGTGGGCGGGTTGGGCCATTCTTTCGTCTGTTTCCTTGCGCTACCTCGCTAACGCGGGAGACAGCGACAAAGCAAAATAAATATAGATAAATAAATATATATGTATATATATATATATATATATATATATATATATATATATATATATATATATATATATATATATATATATATATATATATATATATATATATACGGGGAAAATGAAACACAATAAGTTCCCAAGTGCACTTTCGTGTAATGATCACATCATCAGGGGAGACAAGAAAGAAATGTAACAGTCAGTTGATATACAACGAAGAGACGTAGCTAGGACGCCATTTGGTAAACATGCGATTGGTCTTGGACAATCGCATGTTTACCAAATGGCGTCACAGCTTCGTCTCTTCGATGTATATCAACTGACTGTTATATTTCTCTCTTGTGTCTCCCCTGATGATGTGAATATTACACGAAAGTTCACTTGGGAACTTATTGTGTTTCATTCTCCCCTTGGACTCTTAGGAATATACTTGATCACGCGCAAAATTGTGATCCTTTCCATTATATATATATATATATATATATATATATATATATATATATATATATATATATATATATATATATATAGCTTATATGAGTTTTGATTAGGGCAAACAGTTGGCCGTGGCGTTTCAGTTCACATATACAGAGAAAACAAATGTAGGCGACAACCACACGTGAGGATGAGAAGCGAACTGTTATGTTCTGTCTTGCAGGAGGAGGAGCGGACCTGTGAGCCCTTCTGTGTCCTGATGACGAAGATTAATCGCAAGTAATGATCACATCAATTATGGTAATGAGCGATCAACACGATTCAAAATCAGAGGGAGGGGGACAAAAGCGGGGGGAGAGTTAGGGTAGAAGGAACGGCAATAGAAGAAACGGAAGCCGAGCTGGCACCAACAACAGCGGAGCATTTCCAGTAGCGCGACACGAACGGTATACAACAGAAGCAGTAGCACAATAACAGAGGGCGGGAGGCAGCGCCATCGACACAAGGATCACAACCAGGAGCAGCAGTAGTAGGAGCAGAGCTATGAGCAGAGACGGCGGGGATAACGCGCCATATGTATGTACCCCAGCACCATCAGGCAACACATCGACCACAAGACCCACAAGATGATCTCGTGTCACTAGCACTATATGCCCTCACACCTCCATAAAGGTTAACACGACCGAATATGTATGACTCTTACACCACAGCTTCAGCTTTGTTTAATGGACTTAAATTATCCGTAGCAATAGTTTCGAATATATATATATATATATATATATATATATATATATATATATATATATATATATATATATATATATATATATATATATGATAAGTGCATGAACGCGCATATCCATAGGACATATTAACATTCCAATCAGCGGACTTCGAGCCACCGACCGAAGCGGGAGTCACGGACATGACTGACCAAGCCAGGAAGACAGTCTGCAACGACCCTACCTCAGCGTCGGCTGGAGGTCGAGGTATCAACACGAGTGTGCTCGTGTTATGTCTTGCTTACTGATCGTTGTACATAACCGGTGAGCGTGGTGAAATGCTGCCACAAGTCTTCTGGGATGAAACACTGGGACATGGAGACCCATGATGTCTACTTTGACTAATAGATATTCCATTAATGTTGTACTCAGTTGCCTTCTTCTTATGTGTGGAACGTGGCTAGTATTGTCCCTGCCTCCCAGTCTGAGCGATAGTCTGACATTCGCTAATGTATATACCAAAAAAAAAAATCAGACTCCAGAGAATGCTAAGACTGTGTAAAAAGTGGTTGGGTCCAAAGCGGAGACAAAGGATTGCCTCACAGGATGTCACGAGTAAGAGTGGAGGCTGGGAATAATGATGACGGGTTTGGTGCAAAAGTTGATAATGAAGGATGTCATATTTATCCCTGGCACTGGAGCTCCGAGGGACACCGGAAATGGCCCTTAGTTTCGTTACCGGAAGTCAGTGTGGGAGAGCAGCGCGTCGGGGGTTCTGGCAGACCTGACGTGGGAGTCGCTGAGCCGTGGTAATACAGCGGGTCGTGGCTGTCAGGTGCAGGAAGTGGCTCGTGGACGGTGTTTGTGTGGGCCCGGCAGTTACCCGGCGCCTGGGGCCTCTTACCTGGCACACCAAGTGACAGGAATCACACTCTAGAGGATGTCCCCTCGCACCATCAGTGCACCAGGATGAAGCATCTACCTCAGCGAACACTGTGAACCGCCTCCCCATTCATGGCCTTTGTCTCCACAGCATGACGACTTCCATCTCATTACGACCCCATCCCACCGGTGGAATCTCGTGTAACACAGACAATTAACATCCCTGGTACCTGCCACACAGCTTCCTGCAAACCCTCTCTATCAAGACATCAGTAATCTAATACATTATTTTATTCCTACAGATGCTCGTGGTCTGAGGCACATTATCGGAGATCTGTAAATACTAATAATGGAACGGACTTCGTGTAATCAACAGTCAAACCACATCTTGTTACTCTGAACATTATCTCATGTCACTATGTTGAGACATTATCCCTAGGGAGAGGCGAGGTACAATATCTGCCACGTACATCCTACGTGTCGTAGGAGACTTTAGAGGGGCGGGGATCAGCGGCTGGACATCCTCCTCTCCTGCATTACTCTCCTAGAACAGAGGAATTCTTTCCTCTGAAGCTTTCTTATCTGCTCTAGATGCTGCTTCGTTCACATGGGATATAACGAACATTTATGAGAAGAAAAGATATTCCCAGTTCATTTAGAGCATTTGGTTTACAATAAATGATAAAGAAACAATACAATTCACATTCATTGAGAATACGAATATATATGAATTGATATTACCGAACTGATTTTCATCAAATTGTAAGATCCAACCAACATTTGTATCGCCAAATATCGAGGAAAAGTATATTTCCTTACATCTGATTGTTGAAGTTGTGTAAACAAAGAACATACCCGCTGATCAGAGAAAAGGATGTGTATCAGGCCCCATAACACTGTAATGCTTTGAAAACCAGAGCATTAAAACCTTCAGTGATATGGTCGACAATACTGAGTGAGGCTTGTGTATTCCTGCCAGTGTTGGTCACAGCAGGCAGGTCCTGCTCTCCACGCAGGCCAAAGTGTTACCTCCTACTACATAACAACTCCCTGGTGTGGTTTCGGTACATTATACATGACAGCTAGAGACTGAGCGTGAGCGAATGTGGCCTTTGTTGTCTTTTCCTAGCGCTACCTCGCGCACATGCGGGGGGAGGGGGATGTAATTTCATGTGTGGCGGGGTGGCGACGGGAATGAATAAGGGTAGACAGTATGAATTATGTACACGAGTACATATGTATATGTCTGTGTGTATGTATATGTATACGCTGAGATGTGTAGGTATATATATGTGCGTGTGTGGACGTGTATGTATATACATGTGTATGTGGGTGGGTTGGGCCATTCTTTCTTCTGTTTCCTTGCGCTACCTCGCTAACGCGGGAGACAGCGACAAAGTATGATAAATAAGATAAATAAAGAAAAAAAAAAAAGATATATATATATATATATATATATATATATATATATATATATATATATATATATATATTTTCTTTTCTTTCAAACTATTCGCCATTTCCCGCATTAGTAAGGTAGCGTTAAGAACAGAGGACTGGGCCTCTGAGAGAATATCCTCACCTGGCTCCCTTCTCTGTTCCTTCTTTTGGAAAATTAAAAAAAAACAAACAAGAGGGGAGGATTTCCAGCCCCCCGCTCCCTTCCCTCTTAGTCGCCTTCTACGACACGCAGGGAATACGTGGGAAGTATTCTTTCTCCCCTGTCCCCAGGGGATATATATATATATATATATATATATATATATATATATATATATATATATATATATATATATATATATATATATATATATATATATATATATATATATATATATATATATATGAGACGTCCTTGATTTGGGTGGTCAGTACCCCTTGCCGTTTCAACAACCATATTGATAGTATTGAACCTTTACAGAACTATTAACTGTATATATTTTAGATAACTACTGGAAGATGTTAATGATGATCGGCTTCTCTTCTTCAAAGAAACGTGACAAATTCTTTGAAATGCACAATATGGAAAACAGCTACTCAAACGATGGGTCGCGAGGGGGTGTTCCAGGAAGGTTTCAAGAGGGTTTCCAGGGGGAAGCAAGAGGGTTTCAGGAGGAACGCAAAAGGTTTTCCAGGAGGGATATGAGGGGTGTCTCAGGAGGGTCGCAAGCGGGTTTCCAGGAAAGGCGCAAGAGGGTTTTCAGGAGGGAGTTGAGGGGTTTTCTGGGAGAGTCGTAAGAATGCTTCCAGGAGGGTCATAAGAGGGTTTCCAGGAGGGACAAAAGAAATTTCCAGGAGGGTTTCTATTCGACCCTCATAAGCTAACACAAAACTATGGTCCTGGTGTGTGACGACACCCCGGATGAGCAGGTGTACGAGAGGCAAACAGAAATGGCTCAGATTCCAGACTCTTCCCGTCTTTCTCCTGCAGGAGTTGTTTACTGGGGAAAAAATGGTTGCCGGCACCTCTGTCTGTTTACACCTGTAGGGATGATGGCGGGAGGGGAGGGTGTCGCCGTGAACAAAGACCCGGACGTGAGGACCGTCGGGAAAATCCGGCTGAGTAACACTGGTCTAAAACATATATTGTAAAATGACTCCTGCAACTACTTTCCATCATGTTCTCTTTATGTATATATATTCATGTATATATATATATATATATATATATATATATATATATATATATATATATATATATATATATATATATATATACATATATATATATATATATATATATATATATATATATATATATATATATATATATTCTTATGAGTCCACGGGGAAAATGAAACACGATAAGTTCCCAAGTGCACTTTCGTGTAATAATCACATCATCAGGGGAGACACAAGAGAGAAATATAACAGTCAGTTGATATACATCGAAAAGACGAAGTTAGGACGGCATTTGGTAAACATGTGATTGTCCAAGACAGACAAGGAGCATGTTTTGGAAAGAGGGGCAAGTATGAAGTCTGTTGTGGATGAGAGAGCTTGGGAAGTGAGTCAGTTGTTGTTCGCTGATGATACAGCGCTGGTGGCTGATTCATGTGAGAAACTGCAGAAGCTGGTGACTGAGTTTGGTAAAGTGTATGAAAGAAGAGAGTTAAGAGTAAATGTGAATGAGAGCAAGGTTATTAGGTACAGTAGGGTTGAGGGTCAAGTCAACTGGGAGGTAAGTTTGAATGGAGAAAAACTGGAGGAAGTAAAGTGTTTTAGATATCTGGGAGTGGATCTGGCAGCGAATGGAACCATGGAAGCGGAAGTGGATCATAGGGTGGGGGAGGGGGCTAAAATCCTGGGGGCCTTGAAGAATGTGTGGAAGTCGAGAACATTATCTCGGAAAGCAAAAATGGGTATGTTTGAAGGAATAGTGGTTCCAACAATGTTGTACGGTTGCGAGGCGTGGACTATGGATAGAGTTGTGCGCAGGAGGGTGGATGTGCTGGAAATGAGAAGTTTGAGGACAATGTGTGGTGTGAGGTGGTTTGATCGAGTAAGTAACGTAAGGGTAAGAGAATGTGTGGAAATAAAAAGAGTGTGGTTGAGAGAGCAGAAGAGGGTGTTTTGAAATGGTTTGGGCACATGGAGAGAATGATTGATTAAAGATTGACCAAGAGGATATATGTGTCGGAGGTGAAGGGAACGAGGAGAAGTGGGAGACCAAATTGGAGGTGGAAAGATGGAGTGAAAAAGATTTTGTGTGATCGGGGCCTGAACATGCAGGAGGATGAAAGGAGGGCAAGGAATAGAGTGATTTGGATCGATGTGGTATACCGGGGTTGACGTGCTGCCAGCGGATTGAATCAGGGCATGTGAAGCGTCTGGGGTAAACCATCGAATGCTGTGTAGGTATGTATATTTGCGTGTGTGGACGTGTATGTATATACATGTGTATGGGGGTGGGTTGGGCCATTTCTTTCGTCTGTTTCCTTGCGCTACCTCGCAAACGCGGGAGACAGCGACAAAGCAAAAAAAAAAAAGAAATATATATATATATATATATATATATATATATATATATATATATATATATATATATATATATATATATATATATATATATATATATATATATATTCCTATGAGTCCACAGGGAAAATGAAACACGAAAAGTTCCCAAGTGCACTTTCGTGTAATAATCACATCATCAGGGGAGACACAAGAGAGAAATATAACAGTCAGTTGATATACATCGAAGAGACGAAGCTAGGACGCCATTTGGTAAACATGTGATTGTCCAAAACATGTGATTGTGATCCTTTCCAATATATATATATATATATATATATATATATATATATATATATATATATATATATATATATATATATATATATATATATATATATATATATATATATATAGATAGATAGATAGTGTGTGTGTGTGTGTGTGTGTGTGTGTGTGTGTGTGTCACTCCTTGTTGCAATATGTCTTCTTACATCGGTCGATCAGCTTCACTTTGTCCAGGCAAACACACTCGTCTGTTCATCCACCTAAACCCAGTTCTCCTCCTGCCCATCCCGCCTCACTTGGCCGTCATGGATCACTCTCATCCCAATGTCGAACACCGACAGCAAATCATTCGATTCATGAATGACAACAAGTCTATCCATCTGTAAACTACCACTATCGAATTTCATCCTGCGGCAGATTGAAACAGGTTCCAACCGAACGATCATTATTCTTCTCTCTGTGTGTATGAATATCCGTTTCCGATCGTCAGGCTGCATGTGGGAGATGGCGGTAAATTGGTAGTAAGGGGAGGGAGGGGAGGGGGAGGGCGGGAGGTAGGGCCCAATATGCTGTGTGACAGCAACCCCCCCCGAACTCCACCAGTCAAATGAGAGTATCTCTCACCAGTTCATTTCCAACTTTGATTTGAGTTGATACACGTACAGCAACGCATCAGAGAGCAAACAAATAGTCTCATCAGTGGAGTTCATTTCATTTATTGAAACAATTGAGTGTGACAGGGTAAAAAAAGACCTTACATTAATCTATCTGATTTTTACTATTGACAGAACCGCTGAGAGATTGCACTATGACAATGATCATCTTGTGAGACACACACAGTAGTGCTGATAATAGTCATCAACTTTAATCATCACTTTTATTTATCTCTCTAATTACACTATCCTTTTATCATTGCCTGTAGTTATTGCCTTTGGGCGCTATCACTTTTTAGTTATCACTTATAACCACAACCTCTTACTACAATCATCTTCGGTCATAACATTCAGTTGTCACCTTTAACCATCACTTTCGTTACCACTTAAGTCATCACCGTCGTTAACATATTTACTTAATGACTTTACTTTATACTTAACATATAAGTTGTCAAGCTTATTACACCTTCCATTAGTTTTTTGGTCCGATGTTGTATAATGTCTGTAACTAGGTTCATAAGGAGTACGTACATCAGTGTTGTTCTTCATGGATGGGGGACTATGGTGACCCTCTAATGTCTGTAAAAGTTATGTGAAATATATAACAAAGTAAATAGTAATTGTAAATCCTATTTTTTCTCTCTGGCGGCACAGATGGCAAAACAGGATGCCACGAAAGAGGTGACATTTAAGTTGTGATTTACATGTGAACTGGAACGTGACCTGGAAGTGAGGGGGGGGGGGGTGGTGATGGAGAGAGGCGATGATGGGAGGATGAGGAGGAAGTCATGAGGTGATGGGGCCGGGGGTTGCCCTTCATACTGTGGATCCGATGTAGGGAAGAGAAATGAGGATAAGTGAGGATGAAAGATCGTATGAGGAAAGGATCAGGTTGCAGCTTCGTTATGAAGAAGGACAAAGTACGAAAGGATGCATATGATGAGGTCATTCATTCATGCTGATAGTGAAGTAATGAGGTTATTCTTTCATGCTGATAGTATAGTAAGGAGGTCATTAATTCATGCTGATAGTGTAGTAATGAGGTCATTCATTCATGCTGATAGTGTAGTAATGAGGTCATTCATTCATGCTGATAGTGTAGTAATGAGGTCATTCATTCATGCTGATAGTGTAGTAATGAGGTCATTCATTCATGCTGATAGTGTAGTAATGAGGTCATTCATTCATGCTGATAGTGTAGTAATGAGGTCATTCATTCATGCTGATAGTGTAGTAATGAGGTCATTCATTCATGCTGATAGTGTAGTAATGAGGTCATTCATTCATGCTGATAGTGTATTAAGGAGGTTATTCATTCATGCATAATTACCGCAAGATCAGTTTTTTATGAAAGAGTCCTGATGTTACCCAGCATCTCTTCCCAAAAGCTCCTGTAGCTCAAGGCCTTGCGTTACATCAAGTAGCTGCGAAATGTGAACTTCTTTGCATTGTAATTCTTTAGCAAGACTGTACCCCCAGTGATACAGCCTCGCCAAAGGTAACTTTTCACTCGCGGTGTAACCGCCGGAGCCCAGTTATGCCAGATGAGGAGATGAATGTATTATACGTATACTCACGCACATGATGAGTTGAGTTATATAAGGTCTGTCCTTTCCTTGTTATCTTAAACGATAGACGCTGGTTCTAAATCTGACGTACATGAGGGACGACCTGCCCATCAAAAGTTTATCGGTAAGATGCATCAGCACTGCTGTGGTAGACAACAGAGCCGAGGAAGTAAGCCTAGTACCATGATTTGTGTGTGAAAAGGGTTTTATGGAAGCATTTCAAGATCGTAAGGAATAACAATAACAATATAACTATGTGTGAAATGAACTTAAGTGAAAGAAGGATTACTTGTGGTACCGGTGGTGTAGTTATGATAGGTAAGAGAAGTTTAGTGTAAGGATGCGTTTGTTGATGGTAGAATGGCTTAAGGGTGGAAGCAAGGACGAGCCATTCTTTGTATTCGATTTTTGAGGAAGGTTTGTGGGTCTACTTGTAAATGGCTGTTGGAAGAAAACCTGATGATGGTTACGTGCTCGAGGACAGGAATGAGGTCCTTCATTCTCGCTCCTTCATCATACGAGCCCAGGACCCCCGTTCGAGTGGGAGATCCTGCATTTGCTCAGATGTGTTCCATCGCAGGAGCAGAGACATGATCGACCTCACCTTGGAGCAAGTAGGTCCTGGACGAGCCATCGTCCTCCACACTGACTATCACCACAGCCTGGCTGATGGTTAGCTCTCCTCTCGTGATGCAGTCACTTGAAGGCGGACACAGGAGAGTAAAGCAGGAGGTCATGGTGCTGATGACACAATGATGGGGCAGGAAGTGAGTGATTACACCACAGAGCAGGGAACTACGTCGTTAGTAATTGTGGATAACAGAGGCTGATGATGACGTGACCCATTCATCTACGACCCAGCGTTTAAAATCAAGAAGCGTTTCTGTACTTGCACGAAGTTATTGTTATCATTATTATCATTATCATTATTTCATTATCATTATCATTATTATTATCATTATTATCATAATGCTATTATTACCATTATGATCATTGTTATCATAATCATTACCATTATCATTACCATTATCATTATTATTATTATCTTTATCATTAATATCATTATCATTATTATCATCATTATTGATGATAATACTTGTGTTATTGTCAGTCGTATCATTATTATCATCATACGTGTCGCTTTCGATTAATTTGTCAGGATTGAGTGATACGGCTGAATAACATTCTGAAAAAATGTATCATTTTTCATCTTTCTTGAGCGAAAATTAGTTAACAATCAAGGCATGTATGTATTTCTTTTATTCAAATAACTCAGAAAATCATGCGTCCATAAGATTACCCCGGTTGGAAGTCATAAACGATGTCAGATATTATAGGAACATTGACCGAGGGAAAGCAAAGGTTGTGGATGTAATCTTAAGCACTTCACATCGTCCGCGATTTCCAGATATTACGTCGAGGGACGTGGCTGAGTCGGTCGCTGGTGTGGGGAACGCCAGAGTCTGGGCGCGCCGGCCCGGATAACCATCGCTCGTCGATGCTCTGTGAAGAATGAATCACTTCCCACTGGATTAATGGTTGACGAGGAGTTGATGAATTACTGATGATCTCCCCCTCTCTCTGGGTGCCTGAGTGATTGAGCGGCTGTGCACTGTAACTAGCCGGTACTCATCCACGCCCTGTACCGATGAGTCCCGATGAATAATGAGTACTTGGAGAGGGTTTGGTGAAGGACTGAAAAACTCAGGTGTTAAAGATGGGTCGGGGTTTTCTCCTTTTTTTTTTTGTCTCTTCTGTATCTCATCTTGTATTCAACGTGCATCAGGCCGGAGCTTACCATATGATTTCTAAGAGTACGAGTTTGGCTTATTTATGTTGTCGATAATGTACGTCTGCGGGCCCAGTACAGCACCGCCATCGCTGTGGGCGTAAGCAACACACCTTTTGTTGGCCTTGAGACAAACGTGGGGAGACGAGGGTCCTCTTGAAACCTTCTCTCACCGTGGGTAAGGTGGGTTACCTGACACTAACCTCATCACTGTCCTGGCTACTTTAGAGAAGATCCAGGTATGCTGACCTCACTGATATACTCTGTCCACAGGTCGGATTCGAACCCTGGTAGGGGCGTTGCGTCATATTGGCCACAAGGGGTTAAGACACCAGCACCAGTTTCTTTTCTTTTTTTTCCCCCTTTTTTTTTATCTTCCAATCTCAGTTCTGTCGATAGATTTGTCACACCATCGTGGCCGCGATCGATTAAAGTCCACGTTGTCTGAGCTGAGGTTGCGACGCTGACAAGACACTTGGACAATGATGGTGCATGTGTCTTTTCACTTCCTTGTGGCTGAGGTGGCCAGCCGCCTCTCTCAGGGTTCGAACCCGACCCATGCTGTATATGCATCTGTCTTAAGGCAAGTTAAACTCAATCGGCATTACCATAACCCATGTGAAGTCTACATTAACTGAGCATTGTCATTTATCTATGGATAGGTTGGTAGACAGACAGACCTCAGCAAACGTTCTGTCTTTACACCTGTACCCATGATAGCTCTCAGTTATCCTGAACTTCAGACGTTGTGGATGGTGAGGGTGGAGCCCACTTATGCCGTCTGGTCTGCCAGAGTTGGTGATCCTTAACTTAAGACGAAAACAATGTATTTTAAACCATATCTTCCTCTCTATCATATCGTTTTAACCTGCCTTGATTCATAGCTAAACACGATCTATCATATCGTTTTAACCTGCCTTGATTCATAGCTAAACTCGATCTATCATATCGTTTTAACCTGCCTTGATTCATAGCTAAACACGATCTATCATATGTTAAACGAATTCAGTCAAATAATTGATACACGAAATCCAAAATACCCAGAGTTGTTATGTACGCTCAACTTTCAAAAAAAAAATCTACATAATACCAAACAAAAGACTGCCCAGAAAAATATTGCTTCGGGCGCAGGGGCATCGATTCTCGGCGCAGATAGCGGGCTGATCCACAGACAGGATACAACTCCTGGTATTCAACACGTAAACATCTGATTAGATTAACGTGAACAAGCGAGGCACCACAGGGCCCAGTGCGAGGACCCAGCCTAAAAACAGGACTCATCACAGACTCGAAATTAGGAAATATCACATTGTGTCAGAGGAAGACTGGCTGCTGATGCAAAGTGGTTTAGGCAAATTGAAGGACTACTTTTTCCTCAACAAGAGGAATGTTGAAAGCATTATTATCATAAATATGTGAAGAACAAACATGAGAGATATCTCGCTACAGGTCCACCTCTAACATTATCTGCGCCGCCTTAGTCAGGTTGACACCTTGCAGGTTATTGTCTATAAACTACCTGTATACTGTCTAACATTTACCACAATAATCTGTGCCTAACTGATATCTCGAAGGGACCCAGTGGTCTGTAGCTGTTTGTATTTCTTTGTAATTGGGTGGTTAGGGACATAACAAGCAGACAAACACAAAGCAATGCATTTTTATGCCAAAGAAATGCTATTCTCAAATAAAAAATGGTTGGTCAGAAACGTATAAGTTAGAAGTGAAATAAGAAAACATCTTGATTGTGGCAAAGTTTTAGAATATGGAAAGAGACGCCGAACTGCACATGATGAAGTTAATAGTACACAAAGCTTCGTAGATACAAATATAAACCATCAAAACGAAGGATTCAGTTCTCGCTCTTTATATCGGCGTCGGGAGACGATGCAGAACTTGATCAGAGATTAAGAAAAACCAGAGTAAATGCAGACAAGAGCAACAAATGCAATTCCGTCACTCAGACATAAGCCTTGAGAAGAAAGACTCTGACACTTAAAATCATTCTTCCTGAAAAAAGAAAAATACACAGACTCGGAGGAGATCTAACATATTTTCCTGAATGATTCAGACAATATAACATACGAAAATTTCTTTGCTTTACAGAGAAAGCCAGCTAACGAAAGTAACTTTATGCATTTAAGAAGAAGGATATGTTTTAGCGATGAAGACAAAAAGCTTTCAGTTGTACAGTTGCAGAACACTGAAGCACTTTACCGCCAGGTATACGTCTGCGAATATTATCCATACCTTCAGTTTAAGGTTAGACATATACCTCACTGAAAGTCAGCGTCAGTAAGGTAACCCTGCTGAAGATTCAAGACGGAGGGAATATACAGAGCTGCTGTTGAAGCATTAAACATAAACACGGGCCACACGTATGTATAGTGAGAGTACGTGCGCTAAGAATTACCCTCGGCGCCTGAAGAAGGTGTTGTCGATATCTTCCGTTGCTGGATGTAGCTTGACGTGGACGGCCCAAACGACCCTGGTAGTTGATACGCCTGAGGCACAACCAACCAACCAACCAACTACCCAACCATCCAGCCAATCAGCCAACCAACCAACCAGCCAACCAGTCAACCATCCACCAACAAACCAGCCAACCAACCAGCCACTAAACTTTGTTTTCTTTTGTTTCATACTTGACCTACCTCTACAGTGATGGTCGTCTCTATCACAAAAGGAAACATTTCTCAGTCAGACATTCCTACAAAAGTCTTACGGCGGCGTATTTTCTCCATACACAACGATGTTTCTTCCCAATTCCTTTCTTTCCTACGAGACTTGAGGTAGAGGGAATAGAGTCGTATGCTTTACTTTCCTCTTTCTACTATGAGTAAACATTACGACTGTAGATAATCTTATTACTGACCATCACGTCTCCTGTCCTTCCCAAAGACCATGGACGGACCAGCTGTTCGTAATTTCCAGCAAGTCTGCAGACCATAGTAATGATGATCACTACTGAGCAAGCTGGTGACCGACGACTTACATATCCTGCACAGGTCTGGTAGTGTTCCTCACTCAGCTTCACTTTCAAGATCCGCCTGGCAGGCCTTAACACACTGCCGGACTTCCAGAGTTGGTCAGAGCGGCGCACTTTGATGAGCCTTGCCCTAACCCGTGGACGAGCTGTTGAACCCTGCTATAACCTTACACCACCTTTGGTTAAGTAGAGGACCTGGTACTGACCTTGCAGCCGCCTGGTATCAGCTGGATCACCACCTGAGAGGTACCGCGGTCTCGTTAATCGGCTTTTATGTCTACACTAACTCAATTACAGCCGGTGGAGGCCAGAACGCTCCTCCTGGCGTCACCTCAGGTATATAAATCTGACCCTGGTCAATACCGGGCACACGGATGGTTCTCCCCAGCCAGGAGGCATGGCGGCTCCACAACCACAACGTCTCCAACAACTGAATTCATTAAATGCATTTGGGGTCTTTAAGGAGGCGATAGTTGGTCCAGATTGGCCATAAGGTTCATAGCTGGGTCGGACTGGGCATATATCACCTTCCTTAAGGGATATCTCGGGTGTCCATCGCCAGCCGCTCCACTGCTTTACGGTGTGTTTTCACTCCACTCTATAAACATTCCTCCTCCATCTTTTTTCTCTCTCCTCTTGTGGTGATCAGGTGACAGCTGTGGTGGTGTGTGTCGTGTCCCAGCCAAGTTTATCCCCTACGGCTCTTCAGAGTGTCATATTCATTCGTGTGTATATATGTAAACAGGGATTGTGTGTGCGTGTGTGTGTGTGTGTGTGTGTGTGTGTGTGTGTGTGTGTGCGCGCGAGTGTGTGTGTGTGTGTATGTGTGTGTAACCAGGTAATACGGAAGAATTCAAACGCTAATAGACATGCTAGTGTTCTTTTCGATGCTATTTGTAAATAGTAGAAATGATGTGACACTCATAGACACATGTGGTGAGATGAGGAGAGATAACCTGTGACTGCTGCAGGCAAGTAAGACACGCAGATCACATCAGTCGTGCACTTAAAGTGAAATGATCATCATACGTGGATCTGTGGCCACTGCTTTCAGTGACCCTCGTCGGCAATTCATTCTATATATCAGGAATTCTGTTGAAGAGAAAGTACTTCGCCTCATTCGAAAGTCAAACGTTTGCCCATAATTATCCATCCCTTACTTCGAAGGAGATCAGACGAAGAGAAGTAATTGTTACATCTAAATCACCTGTGTTAGATCACCTCTTAACCTTCTCTCTTCTAAAATGTATAAGATTAAGTCGTCTCTCTGGCTCTCGTGGGATTTGTGGCTCAATCAGGATATCATCTCCATCCCTCGCCATACTGTTCTCTCTAGACTGTTTATGTCTTCTTTTTCAAGTAGGATGACCTATACCAAACCTAAATTTCAAGGTGGAGACGCGAGGAATATTTCCCTAGACCTGAATACCAAACCTACGACCATGAACATGTACATCACGTGAATCTATATTACGTGTGTGTGTAATTACCTGTGTGTGTGTGTGTGTGTGTGTGTGTGTATGTGTGTGTGTATGTGTGTGTGTGTGTGTGTGTGTGTGTATGTGTGTGTGTGTGTGTGTGTGTGTGTGTGTGTGTGGATACGTAAACTCAAATGTGCCGCTCAAAAGTGCATGCGCACCCTGGGTGATCGATCGGATGAACTTGCATGAGATTTATGCGAAGAAGAAATCTGTGTATCTGCATCAATTCTTCGCTGTTCAAGATGATGATGATGACCCCTTAACTCGGACCGTCCACACACACACGCTCAACTCCTCCTCCACCCTCACATCAGGCATGTTTCACACGCGGGATGACGTTAGACACATGCCAGGAAACCATGGTTTCAGCTACCCCTAACATACTCAAGAGTTTCTTCTACGATTTTTTCCGTGAAGCGTAAAACATCAAGTTCACATCTTCTGGAATTGTTTGATAATTGTTTTACCTGTTAACTACCGCAAAAACGTAAGAACACCCAGAGCTCAGATGTAATCATAGTGATCGACCGTAAAACCTGTCTGATGTGGGTCTCATATCGATCAACCATTTCTAAGAAAGTTTAGAAGATCCAAACCTTTTTATTTTGATTGTTACTGTCATATGTTCCGTAATGCTCTGACAATAGACTTGAGTCCTTTGGGGATTTGCACGTCTATGACTTCCATATTTTAAGCTATTTTCTATGTGTTTACGCCATATGAATATATGGACGAGAATGTATAGTTCTTAAGGTTAGAAGGGAGGATAAAAGAGCACAGAATAAAGTTCGACTCTCCAAAATGGTGGGTATAATCTTGTGGTTTGGCTACTTGCGATTTTACTTTTTTATTTTGTACGTAAATAAGTTAGCACATCCTGCTGACGGTACGCTCACACTGCCTGGTTTGTGTGGTCAGCTTCTGGCTACTCCCGGCGATGATAAGATACCAGAATAAATTTAGGATACCTGTGGTGTGCGTGTGTGTGTGTGTGTGTGTGTAGAACCAAATCATGCGCTTTTCAGAGGTTTTCTCATGATTTTTTTTTTAAATATAATGCTTTTTAGATTAACTTATCAAATATATATCTATATATCTATATATATATATATATATATATATATATATATATATATATATATATATATATATATATATATATATATATATATATATATATATATTCTTCCAGAGAGAGCGTTAGTAGACAGACTTATACAAGAATTATCAATACTTTCAAGCATGATTTATCTTCGTCCTAAATTATGGATAAACAGAATGTAACGAGGCTAAGGCATGTTGAATACCAGATCTAGATTGGGTTCTCTGGGCATCAAGCCAATTGTATATTTGGCTCAACTTATCACTATAATTATTTTTATTTAGCCACCATTAACATGCGTAGATGGACGTTAAGATAGAAGCAGAGGTAAGGTCTCCCTCAACCAACACGTACATGTCCTCTCATTTTTTCTTTTCATTTGAATCGTAACTGTTGAGTCTCGTATCCTGATGGATTTAAGATCATACGTCCCTTCCCCCAGCTGACTACGAGGCCAACATTAAAACCTGCCACTCGCTGGTCACCTGCCACGCCATCCTCATGGTAGCAGGGAGGTATATATAGGTCAGTGGTGTGGGCGATGGTAAGGGCCGATAGATGTATCACGGGTATGGAAGGACAAATGGAACGGGATATCATACCGGAACGTGAAGGACTCCTGCATGATGTAACGAACCCATTTACGAGGTATTGTAAGGCAAGATATGAGACTTGAAACCTTGAGGAACCTAAGAAGGAAGGAAAGGTGCAAGAATCAGATAAGATTAGATGAAAATGTTGCTGATCAAGATAAAGCTATAGTTATGCTTATAGCTTAGAATTATACATGATATAGCTTAGAATTATACATGATATAGCTTAGAATTACGTAGGATGTAGCTTAAAATTATACATGATATAGCTTAGAATTATATAGGATGTAGCTTAGAATTATACATGATATAACTTAGAACTATATAGGATGTAGCTTAGAATTATACATGATATAACTTAGAACTATATAGGATATAGCTTAGGATTATCCAAGACGTAGCTTAAGATTATACCGCAAAAAGTGAGACAAATGCCAGCGCGATTATTATTGTTATTATTATTATTAGTAGTAGTAGTATTATTATTTATTTTTTTTATTTTGCTTTGTCGCTGTCTCCCGCGTTTGCGAGGTAGCGCAAGGAAACAGACGAAAGAAATGGCCCAACCCACCCCCATACACATGTATATACACACACGTCCACACACGCAAATATACATACCTACACAGCTTTCCATGGTTTACCCCAGACGCTTCACATGCCCTGATTCAATCCACTGACAGCACGTCAACCCCGGTATACCACATCAATCCAATTCACTCTGTTCCTTGCCCGCCTTTCACCCTTTTGTTATTATTACTATCATTACTATTATTATCATTATCATTATTATTATCATTATTATTATTATCATAATTATAATTATCATTATTTTATTATTATTATTATTATTATCATTATTATTATTATTATTATTATTATTATTATTATGATTATAATCATTATTATTATTACTATTATTATCATTATCATTATTATTATCGTTATTATCATTATCATTATTATCATTATTATCAGTATTATTATTATCATTATTATCATTATTGTAATTATCATTGATATTATAATCATTATTATCATCGTCATCATTATTATCATCTGATCATTTTCTTTTCACATATGACAGACCAGCGAATATCTGTTTCATTCATTTCTATATCTTCCTTGTTTCTGTATACTGCCACAGCTTGTAGAACATATGAGACATAAGTTGACACGCCTTTATCTCTCAGTCTGTACGTCTGTCAGTCTGTTTGTGACACATTCTTGTTAACACGATAACTCAAGAACAATAGTTATCTATACGTGTACGGGCGACGAAGTGATTAGATACTGAAGTAAATAAATGTTTCAAATTCCATATCAAGTGTGAAGACCCTCAGTGTATAGGTTTGGAATATGGAAAGTTGTAAACAGACAAGTTCAAGTCTGGAGAGCAAATGTTCAAGGCAAACTTGAATATCATTTCATACAAGATTTTGTAGATTGATAGAGAGAGAGAGAGAGAGAGAGAGAGAGAGAGAGAGAGAGAGAGAGAGAGAGAGAGAGAGAGAGAGAGAGAGAGAGAGAGAGAGAGAGAGTAGCAAGTGTACATATGACGCAAGTAAAACCAAAAGTAAACGGAAGATATGAAGTATCAACCACAAACAAAATTCATTAAGTATAATCATTACCTTAAAAAATATGAGAATAAAAGCTAAAACAATATACAAACATATTAATCCAAACAGTTTACAAAGAAAGGAATAAAAATAACTAATCGAAAATCAACTCTACATCTTGAAGAGCATATTTGACTCTACATGAAATATCAGGAAACAAAGAGACACAAACATAATGTAGAGATTACAAAAACAAATACTTTGAACATTTGTATTGTGTTCTTTATCTTGATATATTTCATCAAGGTAGTAAGTACTCTTTATAGTTCGTTATGTCTTTAATCTGACTGAATCTTTATTTTGATAACATGTTTTATAGATTAATGATTCTAATCATGTAATTACGTTTGTACTTTAGGAGTTGTTAAGTGTTGATGAGATCGGCAAATTGGTCTCGAAATAGATGAAAAACAAATTTGGAACTTTAGAAAAAAGTTGTTTCTCACTCATCTTAGTAGGCATGAAGGCTGCGCTAATCTCAGTAGCTGGGAGAGAATGGACTACTTTGGAGCGAGGAGTTGTGTGACGAGAATGTGCTATGTTTGATTACATGATTATGTTGCAGCTTCATCAGAGATGATAACACACCCATAACCTCGAACACGCGGAATCCGGTAACGCCTATCATTATAATATATACTATATATATATATATATATATATATATATATATATATATATATATATATATATATATATATAGATATATATAGTATATATATATATAGTATATATCCCCTGGGGATAGGGGAGAAAGAATACTTCCCACGTATTCCCTGCGTGTCGTAGAAGGCGACTAAAAGGGAAGGGAGCGGGGGGCTGGAAATCCTCCCCTCTCTCTTTTTTTTTTTTTTTTTTTTTTTTTAATTTTCCAAAGAAGGAACAGAGAAGAGGTCCAGGTGAGGATATTTCCTCAAAGGCCCAGTCCTCTGTTCTTAACGCTACCTCGCTATCGCGGGAAATAGCGAATAGTATGAAAAAAAAAAAAAAAAAAAATATATTATTATTATCATTATACTTTGTCGCTGTCTCCCGCGTTTGCGAGGTAGCGCAAGGAAACAGACGAAAGAAATGGCCCAACCCCCCCCATACCCATGTATATACATACGTCCACACACGCAAATATACATACCTACACAGCTTTCCATGGTTTACCCCAGACGCTTCACATGCCCTGATTCAATCCACTGACAGCACGTCAACCCCGGTATACCACATCGATCCAATTCACTCTATTCCTTGCCCTCCTTTCACCCTCCTGCATGTTCAGGCCCCGATCACACAAAATCTTTTTCACTCCATCTTTCCACCTCCAATTTGGTCTCCCTCTTCTCCTCGTTCCCTCCACCTCCGACACATATATCCTCTTGGTCAATCTTTCCTCACTCATTCTCTCCATGTGCCCAAACCACTTCAAAACACCCTCTTCTGCTCTCTCAACCACGCTCTTTTTATTTCCACACATCTCTCTTACCCTTACGTTACTTACTCGATCAAACCACCTCACACCACACATTGTCCTCAAACATCTCATTTCCAGCACATCCATCCTCCTGCGCACAACTCTATCCATAGCCCACGCCTCGCAACCATACAACATTGTTGGAACCACTATTCCTTCAAACATACCCATTTTTGCTTTCCGAGATAATGTTCTCGACTTCCACACATTCTTCAAGGCCCCCAGAATTTTCGCCCCCTCCCCCACCCTATGATCCACTTCCGCTTCCATGGTTCCATCCGCTGCCAGATCCACTCCCAGATATCTAAAACACTTCACTTCCTCCAGTTTTTCTCCATTCAAACTCACCTCCCAGTTTACTTGACCCTCAACCCTACTGTACCTAATAACCTTGCTCTTATTCACATTTACTCTTAACTTTCCTCTTCCACACACTTTACCAAACTCAGTCACCAGCTTCTGCAGTTTCTCACATGAATCAGCCACCAGCGCTGTATCATCAGCGAACAACAACTGACTCACTTCCCAAGCTCTCTCATCCCCAACAGACTTCATACTTGCCCCTCTTTCCAAAACTCTTGCATTTACCTCCCTAACAACCCCATCCATAAACAAATTAAACAACCATGGAGACATCACACACCCCTGCCGCAAACCTACATTCACTGAGAACCAATCACTTTCCTCTCTTCCTACACGTACACATGCCTTACATCCTCGATAAAAACTTTTCACTGCATATATATATATATATATATATATATATATATATTTTTTTTTTTTACTATTCGCCATTTCCCGCGATAGCGAGGTAGCGTTAAGAACAGAGGACTGGGCCCCCGAGGGAACACCCCCACCCGGCCCCCCCCTCTGCTCCCTCCCTTGGAAAATCAAAACAAAAAAATGAGAGGGGAGGATTTCCAGCCCCCCGCTCCCTTCCCTTTTAGTCGCCTTCTACGACACGCAGGGAATACGTGGGAAGTATTCTTTCTCCCCTATCCCCAGGGATAATATATATATATATGTATATATATATATATATATATATATATATATATATATATGTATATATATATATATATATATATATATATATATATATATATATATATATATTCTTTTTTCTTTCAAACTATTCGCCATTTCCCGCGTTAGCGAGGTAGCGTTAAGAACAGAGAACTGGGCCTTTGAGGGAATATCCTAACCTGGCCCCCTTCTCTGTTCCTTCTTTTGGAAAATTAAAAAGAAAAAAAAAAATAATGAGAGGGGAGGATTTCCAGCCCCCCGCTCCCTCCCCTTTTAGTCGCCTTCCACGACACGCAGGGAATACGCGGGAAGTATTCTTTCTCCCCCATCCCCAGGGATATATATATATATATATATATATATATATATATATATATATATATATATATATATAGTCATGCTTTTAAGTCACTAAAGTTCCAATAGACTCAAGACAATACTCATATATTCTGGTGATCCAGTACTTCACGACAGATCAACAGATTATAAACATATTAACCTTTTTCCAGTGGCCAACTTGGCCGGGATAAAACATGGCCAGATCAAGGCCATCTCTTGTGACATGAAAAAAAATGTAAAACAGAAAAAAATTTAATCAGGGTTCCGCATACTGTATCTACTTTTGCTCTCCTGGGTCCAAGATGATAAGGAAGATAAAAAAGATAGGCCATCACCAGCGTGTGTGTACAACTGTTTCACTCTTCACAACTCGATACCCAGCGAAGCATCAGAGAAAAAGAATCTAATGCACTACAACTCGAGCTGACGCCTTCTATCATTCAGTCGTCAGGCCAACAGTAAAACCTCGTGGAGGTAAACACAGACCTACTGGTGTCAGCCCAGATTATAAGAAAGGAATCGGACAGACGAGGGATATACCTCAGTGTTTTACTGCTTAACCCTCGATATAAAGCGAATATCCTGACGTATCTCCCTCCCTCGCGCGCTTATCGGGCTATAAAACCCAGACAAACATATCTCCTTCAGGCCGCTACTAATCTCAAGCATCCGCACATATAAACAAGTCTTTAGCTCGCTCTAATTGAGATTATTCTCCGTGATTAAACATTACGCACCAGATAACTCCAGTCGACCTGCTGTGTCTGGCCTCGCACCAGATAACTCCAGTCGACCTGCTGTGTCTGGCCTCGCACCAGGTAACTCCAGTCGACCTGCTGTGTCTGGCCTCGCACCAGATAACTCCAGTCGACCTGCTGTGTCTGGCCTCGCACCAGATAACTCCAGTCGACCTGCTGTGTCTGGCCTCGCACCAGGTAACTCCAGTCGACCTGCTGTGTCTGGCCTCGCACCAGATAACTCCAGTCGACCTGCTGTGTCTGGCCTCGCACCAGATAACTCCAGTCGACCTGCTGTGTCTGGACTCGCACCAGGTAACTCCAGTCGACCTGTTGTGTCTGGACTCGCACCAGGTAACTCCAGTCGACCTGATGCGTCTAACCGCTCCCTCTCCCTCGTGTTCTTCTGTTCTCTATAACATCATTTTTATCTTTCATTAGATAGTGACATTTATTTTGGATCTTAACGTCTGTGTGAACATATATTGTGGTTTTCTTACGTTAATCTTCATGGTTCTCACAAGCTATTCTCTGTAGCACTGTTGGTATGTGTAATTTTGGTTGTTGCTGATGTGGGTATTGTTACGTGAGGTGTTGTACAAGTCCTTACTCAGTCGGAATCCTGAAACTCTTTTGGCATTTTCTAACTTTGCATTGCTGCCTCTAGCGTACTAATTACTATAATCTTGTGTATGACTGCTGACATTTCATAATTACAAGTTCCCAGTAAGATTTATTGTTTTAGGTAAGCTCCCCTTTCTTGTTGTTGACATTGCTAAACCTATCGAGGATATATTGATTATACGTCTGTTAAATGTCTGTATCATTGTTCATTGAATCAGTTATTTAGAAGTCGATCTAAACAAAAAAAGGTGTCTCGTAATTCAAACTACGCAAGATGGCTGTCTTCTCACCTCATCATCACTCTTCGTCAAGGTAAAATCTGAACGAGTTGGTTAAGTTCGGCCATGGAAGAAATCTCCATCGCTGTTTCCTTCCTGATGGATGACTATGTGTCATTCCTTGCACCTGAAGCTATGATCATATAACCAGATACTGGGATCTCCAGCCTGTGAAATCCAGCACCAAACGGCCGACACGTCGGTTACGACCGTATGATACACCAGCCAATGAAACGACCGGCCGGGCTAAACATGGCGCTAGACCTAGCAGTATAAGCCAGGGCGTCGGGGTAGTCTGTATGCCCAAACGTCCCAGCCAACCCTGCCATCAGACCATGTTACACACTCACACCCGAGGCCCTTACACCTCGCAGCTGTCAGTGAGGCTCCCGCATTATCTCACGCTAGATAAGCGCACGTCTCCCTTGTTATTCGTGTCTAATCCCGGCAGCACGACGGTCGTGTAGCGCAGCCTCCGCTGGTGAGCCACTGACGGATCAGCTCAGTAAGTGGTCGTTGTCTACCTAACATTCGGACCCGTGAGCTGTACTGTGAATGGCATGGTATTTCCACAGATATGGATCCCCGTGTTGGGCCTTATGTTCGAAATGGTACTAAATACGAGAGATTCGACGTCTCGCGTCTAAGGAAGAACTGTTGCTTCTGCCAGCTATCGAAAACACGTTGGAAGAACAAGAACAGCATTACCTGAGCGTAGTGCCGTACATAAACCAGCTGATTTACGAGTACAGCAATGATGAGTATCGGCTGTGTTGGGCAGGTCCGTCGTGAGAGACCGTCGCACGGCGGCTGGGGGACGCGATGGGTGGCAGCGAACCTGGGACGAGCAAGCTAGACGGCCCGCAGTGACAAACTCTTCTTGTGGAGGGTTTTATGGGGGTAGGGATTATGGAGATAATGAAGGTGCTGAATGGAGCAAAAACTGTCATCCATCCCACGGACGGAAAAAGCCGGATGCACATGAGGGAGTTATTTCATTACGGTACGTTTTGTTAGATGATTAAATGATAATAACAGACAAGCGATGCAGAGAAGAAAGGTGATCCATACATGGTTTCTACTGGTAATTCTACTGGTATCTACATTATAATTACAACGGAGGAAAAAAAGAAGTACTGAAACGTGACTCTGTTCTTTCGTCAAATCCAGGTCGGTGATGACGGAAGGGATCAGACCACCCTTCCTTGTTAGTGTACGTCGAGGCAACATTAATAGCAGCTTTATATACCACAGGTGATAACCCGCATGACGATGACAACACTATACGCTCCTCCATCATGGCACCAACTGGTATCGAACCTCATCCCCACGGTATGGTAGCTCATATATGGAATCAGATACCTGTAGACTCCAGGCAGACCTGTCTTACTAGAGGGACATAGAACGTTCTACTCGGAGTAACATTGTGAGCTCTACTGGTCGAGGATGGCTGGGCGGACGCCCTATGTACAGATCCTCCTCAGCTGGGGTGAGGATGAACCACCTGAGGATGTGACCATCAAGCTGACCTGGACCCGTGCCAAGAAACCTTGGACGGCACATACAGGTCCTCGTCGGTGAAGAATGAAGTACTTGGGAAGCTGACCAGCATGCTGACCTGTGGCCATTACAAGGAGTTCTGAGACGGCATGTTATATTCCTCCCCAGTGGAATAAGGTTTAATCATTTGAAACCCAAGCCATCACGGTAACCACACCAGGACACCTTGGGCGGTAGATATGCAGGTCTTATATTACAGGCAGGGTAAGCATCACTCTGGCGTGCACCCTTGGCAGAAGACACTGGGCAGCATATAGAGATGTGCCTCACTAATGCAACAGTGAAGTGCTTGAGGTGGCTGTAACCATGCCAGGAGACCTTGGGGGGACGAGCGGAGCAGGCAGGCAAGCAAGCAGGCAAGCAGGGAGGTGGCGGGGGCCCCTCACAGCCGCCGACTGGCAAGATCCGTGTCACCCCGCCAACCACTCATTCCTCCCACTCACTAACGGTGATCAGGTTCTCTACCACCACCTCCTCCCCACTGCCTCTTACCTCGGCCTCGCCCAGGAGATGTCTCGTGCATCTTCCACCAGACTCGCTCAGACCCGACCAAAGGCCGCTCGCTACCCGGGCCCTCCTACAAAATCCGGTACGGTCCAGCCTCCCGGTTCCTCCAATCCGGCACGATCAGGAGGCGCGACCTGTTCCTCCAGCCACAACTTTACACTACAGAAAGTCTCGGGCGTTCTGCCTGTGACGAGGACCCGACTACCTGCGTCCCCTGTACAGCTACAACCGGCAGTTCAGACGCGATGTGGTATATGATGATACTCCTCTCTCTCTCTCTCTCTCTCTCTCTCTCTCTCTCTCTCTCTCTCTCTCTCTCTCTCTCTCTCTCTCTCTCTCTCTCTCTCTCTCTCTCTCTCTCTCTCTCTCTCAGCATCATACCACCCCATCATCATCAACCTCTCATCCACCAAAGCCTCCAACCTTTCACCGACCCCAACAGCAAACCTCTGCCACCTGTGCCTCACAACACCTCTCTCTCTCTCTCTCTCTCTCTCTCTCTCTCTCTCTCTCTCTCTCTCTCTCTCTCTCTCTCTCTCTCTCTCTCTCTCTCTCTCCCTACCTGGATCGCACCCTGGGCCACAGAGCTGAGCGTTACTCCGGGGATCAGGCCGGCAATGAATCAATTACATGCATTAGTAACGGACGATAAATTTGCCTTCAAGATGTGGTCTAGGGAGCGCGGGCGTGAGAGGGAAGGACTCACTCTCACTCACACGTTGATATACGATCCATTCCCTCGCTTCATTTTCCCCCCCTCTCCTGCTAGCCACCTAACTCTTCCTGCTAAGCGGATGGCCTCTGCTTTTGTGGATTTATCCATGCATATAATTATGCCGGTTTAAAAGGCCAAGTTGGAGCTGACCCCTGAGGGATCTGATCCATGGAGCTGTAATGGCCTTCCCCTTCCATCTCATCCTCCCCCTCCCATCCACCGCTTCATCCGACCCTCCCACCATTCTCGTCATTACATTTCACACTACCATTCCATTTAACCCTCCCACTACCTCTACCGTTCCATCCTACCCTCCCACAACCCTACCATTCCATCTTACCCTCCCACTGCTCTACCATTCCATCTTACCCTCCCACCATCGTACCATTCCATCCTACCCTTCCACTGCCCTACCATTCCATCCTACCTTCCCACTACTCTACCAGTGCATCTTACTCTCCAACCATCCCATCATTCCATCCTATCCTCCTACTACCCAACCATTCCATCCAACCCTCCCACTACCCTACCATTCCATCTTACCCTCCCGCCACCCTACCATTCCACCAACCCTCCCACTACCCTACCATTCCATCCAACTCTCCCATCAACCCTACCATTCCATCCTACCCTCCCGCTACCCTACCATTCCATCCTACCCTCCCACTACCCTACCATTCCATCCTACCCTCCCACTACCCTACCATTCCATCCTACCCTCACACTACCCTACCATTCCCTCGTACACTCCTACCACCCCCTCTGTTCAGTGACATCTGTAGAGGCTAAATAGTTATCCAGCTTCTCTCGTTATGATAATTATGATCTCTTGTTGTTATTACTGTGTGTATGTTATAGGGAGAGAGTTTTGTATCCCTGTTGCCCCCACCTCTTTACCTTGTGTTTGTATGTGTGAACACACACACACACACACACACACACACACACACACACACACACACACACCAGCCTGAGCCAAGTAGCCATTTATCGATCAGCCCCAAGGGGAGGATGAACACCTAGGTAGGGTGTTGGCAGACTGCCATGCCCATGTGGGTCCGATCCTTAGCTGTGCTGACTCATGGTCAGTAACGCTAACCATGGTGGCCCTTATCGTGCACCATGCGAGTGCTCAAAAGATGAACCTCATCTTATAAAAGTATCTGAATGAATTATATGTTCAGAAATCTCTTCCTCTGGATCTTGTTTAGATTATATTCTTTTCAGAATTCCTGAAATGATGAAAGTCGTTGTGCAGGTAAAAAGGAAAATACATGTTGTCATATTACGCTTTCCTGAGGCCCAGTATATTGTGGAGTGCAAGACCCGTGCAATATGCAAGGGACGTCAGATGGCAACATCACTTTCCTCACTGTAAGGATTAGCTCAATGTGCTTTCGCTTATAAGGCTGATGTAGTTAATATAACTGTATTAACTGAGACGAGAAGATTGTGCACGTGAGGTACAGATGAGAAGATTTATATATATATATATATATATATATATATATATATATATATATATATATATATATATATATATATAGATATAGATATAGATATAATACTACAAAGAGAGAGAGAGACACGGGATCTCCCTGTGATAACCAGAGTTACAACATCACCCAAAGTATCACTGCCACGTTCTACGTAGGAAAATAAATCTCATTTCCTTCATGAATGACAGATGACTCAAGCAGCGACCCTGATGGCGTTTGAACTTGACGATGTCGTTGATCCTGTAAACTGTGGATGAGGCTGCTCACACAAGACCAAGAGAAGAACCCATACCCCCGCTACCAGCAGGCGCAGTGGTCAACGTAGAATGTCGCAGGATGATCTACGATGGGTACATTTGAGTGAGAGCGGACATGCTGACTGATGACAGGGATTTACCATGGCGAGAGGAAGCAACCAGCGCTTCAAATGAGCAACTAGCTCTTCAAGTGAGCAACCAGTTCTTCAAGTGAACAACCAGCTCTTCAAATGAAAAACCAGCTCTTCAAGTGAGCAACCAGCTCTTCAAATGAGCAACCAGCTCTTCAAGTGAGCAAGCAGCTCTTCAAGTGAGCAGCCAGCTCTTCAAGTGAGCAGCCAGCTCTTCAAGTGAACAACCAGCTCTTCAAATGAACCACCAGTTCTTCAAGTGAACAACCAGCTCTCCAAGTGAGCAACCAGCTCTTCAAGTGAGCAAGCAGCTCTTCAAGTGAGCAGCCAGCTCTTCAAGTGAGCAGCCAGATCTTCAAGTGAACAACCAGCTCTTCAAGTGAGCAACCAGCTCTTCAAATGAACCACCAGCTCTTCAAGTGAACAACCAGCTCTCCAAGTGAGCAACCAGCTCTTCAAGTGAGTAGCCAGCTCTTCAAGTGAGCAGCCAGCTCTTCAAGGGAACAATCAGAACCTCAAGTGAACAACCAGCTCTTCAAGTGAACAACCAGCTCTTCAAGTGAACAACCAGCTCTTCAAGTGAGTAGCCAGCTCTCCAAGTGAACAACCAGCTCTTCAAACGAGCCAATAGCTCCGTTAAAAAGTTAGTATAGAAAATATAAGATTTTTGCTCTAAGTATATATATATATATATATATATATATATATATATATATATATATATATATATATATATATATATATATATATATATATATATATATATATAGATATAGATATAGATATAGATATAGATATAGATATAGATATAGATATAGATATAGATATAGATATAGATATAGATATAGATATAGATATAGATATAGATATAGATATAGATATAGATATAGATATAGATATAGATATAGATATAGATATAGATATAGATATAGATATAGATATAGATATAGATATAGATATAGATATAGATATAGATATAGATATAGATATAGATATAGATATAGATATAGATATAGATATAGATATAGATATAGATATAGATATAGATATAGATATAGATATAGATATAGATATAGATATAGATATAGATATAGATATAGATATAGATATAGATATAGATATAGATATAGATATAGATATAGATATAGATATAGATATAGATATAGATATAGATATAGATATAGATATAGATATAGATATAGATATAGATATAGATATAGATATAGATATAGATATAGATATAGATATAGATATAGATATAGATATAGATATAGATATAGATATAGATATAGATATAGATATAGATATAGATATAGATATAGATATAGATATAGATATAGATATAGATATAGATATAGATATAGATATAGATATAGATATAGATATAGATATAGATATAGATATAGATATAGATATAGATATAGATATAGATATAGATATAGATATAGATATAGATATAGATATAGATATAGATATAGATATAGATATAGATATAGATATAGATATAGATATAGATATAGATATAGATATAGATATAGATATAGATATAGATATAGATATAGATATAGATATAGATATAGATATAGATATAGATATAGATATAGATATAGATATAGATATAGATATAGATATAGATATAGATATAGATATAGATATAGATATAGATATAGATATAGATATAGATATAGATATAGATATAGATATAGATATAGATATAGATATAGATATAGATATAGATATAGATATAGATATAGATATAGATATAGATATAGATATAGATATAGATATAGATATAGATATAGATATAGATATAGATATAGATATAGATATAGATATAGATATAGATATAGATATAGATATAGATATAGATATAGATATAGATATAGATATAGATATAGATATAGATATAGATATAGATATAGATATAGATATAGATATAGATATAGATATAGATATAGATATAGATATAGATATAGATATAGATATAGATATAGATATAGATATAGATATAGATATAGATATAGATATAGATATAGATATAGATATAGATATAGATATAGATATAGATATAGATATAGATATAGATATAGATATAGATATAGATATAGATATAGATATAGATATAGATATAGATATAGATATAGATATAGATATAGATATAGATATAGATATAGATATAGATATAGATATAGATATAGATATAGATATAGATATAGATATAGATATAGATATAGATATAGATATAGATATAGATATAGATATAGATATAGATATAGATATAGATATAGATATAGATATAGATATAGATATAGATATAGATATAGATATAGATATAGATATAGATATAGATATAGATATAGATATAGATATAGATATAGATATAGATATAGATATAGATATAGATATAGATATAGATATAGATATAGATATAGATATAGATATAGATATAGATATAGATATAGATATAGATATAGATATAGATATAGATATAGATATAGATATAGATATAGATATAGATATAGATATAGATATAGATATAGATATAGATATAGATATAGATATAGATATAGATATAGATATAGATATAGATATAGATATAGATATAGATATAGATATAGATATAGATATAGATATAGATATAGATATAGATATAGATATAGATATAGATATAGATATAGATATAGATATAGATATAGATATAGATATAGATATAGATATAGATATAGATATAGATATAGATATAGATATAGATATAGATATAGATATAGATATAGATATAGATATAGATATAGATATAGATATAGATATAGATATAGATATAGATATAGATATAGATATAGATATAGATATAGATATAGATATAGATATAGATATAGATATAGATATAGATATAGATATAGATATAGATATAGATATAGATATAGATATAGATATAGATATAGATATAGATATAGATATAGATATAGATATAGATATAGATATAGATATAGATATAGATATAGATATAGATATAGATATAGATATAGATATAGATATAGATATAGATATAGATATAGATATAGATATAGATATAGATATAGATATAGATATAGATATAGATATAGATATAGATATAGATATAGATATAGATATAGATATAGATATAGATATAGATATAGATATAGATATAGATATAGATATAGATATAGATATAGATATAGATATAGATATAGATATAGATATAGATATAGATATAGATATAGATATAGATATAGATATAGATATAGATATAGATATAGATATAGATATAGATATAGATATAGATATAGATATAGATATAGATATAGATATAGATATAGATATAGATATAGATATAGATATAGATATAGATATAGATATAGATATAGATATAGATATAGATATAGATATAGATATAGATATAGATATAGATATAGATATAGATATAGATATAGATATAGATATAGATATAGATATAGATATCTCTCTCTCTCTCTCTCTCTCTCTCTCTCTCTCTCTCTCTCTCCAGGTCCCCTCCCATTGCTTTATTTACTTTTCGCTATCCTCTCTTTCCTCCACCTATTCTTTATCCCCCTCTTCCACCGTCCCCCCTCGCAGCCAGCCAATCCTCCGCTACAGACAGATGCTGTTGATCTCGGCCTTATCTACAGAACTGCTCTGTTTCAACATGGCCGGTGGCGTCGTTTTTTTCTTCCTGTTCTTCTCCTCCGGCTGCCAGGTATAAATTTGGTATTCGGGTCCTGGCCTGAGGTTTTATATAGCTGAGAACAGATCAATCCAACTGTGTTGGTTTGTTCGGGAAGATTCATCTGGCTGCTGAGTAAAACAGTTGTGTGGAGTGGCCAGCGAAGGTTTCAAGGCTCTCCTTTATGCCTTGCTCTCCAGTTCTTATCGTAAATCAAGTTGGTAATGAACGCGGCGTGATGCCGAAAACTGTACTTATAACTGTTCATATCATCTAAACGAGCCAGCTTTCTCATCAGGGGCAGAACAAGATACCATTGACGTTAAAGTCCCCTGTTAGAGAGAGGCGGGTGCCTGGTAGCACGGGAGACGTCCGCTGGTGGCTACTGTGTGTTGTGTCCAGTTGATCAATTACTCTCCGGTGGGAAATACGCGGCGACGGGTCTACGGTGAGGGAATGCTTCCAGCTCACCCAGACAGAAGTACGTGGCTCCTCAGGCAAGAAACACACTTAGACAAGCACGACCGCCATGGATGTGAAATCCTGTGGCACAAAATCCTGTTGGGTAGTTAGATAACAGTGTTGTTTATGGTCGAATGTTGCGGTCGTCATTGTTTATTTGGTAAGACTAGTGACCCTATTCAGTAGTGACCCTATCTTTATTGAATGGTTCATATTAGTTCATTAACGACTCTACCATAACTGAATGGTCTTAGCAGTTCATAAGTGACCTTATCTTTACTGAATGGTCACAGACGCCCAAGTACTTTGGTCTTGTGTTGTTATGGGCATTGTAATAACGTTAAAAGATCAGATCTTATAGGTTTACTGTGGTCTTCTGTTGTTATGGACATTATAAGAACGTTAAAAGATCAGATCTTATAGATTTACTGTGGTCCTCTGAAGTTCATTGCTTGATCTGTAACTACCGAAGTTAAAGGGCAGCTTGAAAAGACTTGGCCCAATCAGTTTACTCGTGGCAACATCTACGTACCATTCACTGGGGTGTCTATAAGAAGAAGCATCTCAGTCATTCAATCAGGCGATGATAATGTAGGTAGTAATATATACCATTGTTCATGGGACCAATAACTTAAATAAAGGGACAATATCAACAGATGGAGCTTCATCAACAGAAGAGGCTCTTTCAACAGAAAGGGCTATATCAACAGAAGGGACTTCATCCACAGAAGGGACTTTTTCAACAGAAAGGGCTATATCAACAGAAGATACTTCATCAACAGAGGGGGCTTTTTCAACAAGAAGGGTTATATGAATAGAAGCGATTTAATCATCAGAAAGGGATCTATCAACAGAAGAGACTATACCTACAGAAGGGACTTTATCAACAGAAGGGGATCTGTTGATACAAAGAGCTCTGTCAACAGAGAGGATTTCATCAACAGAGTGGGCTATAGGGACAGAAAGGACGTCGTCTACAGAAAGGAATCTATTAGCAGATGGGTCTGGGGGTCTATCAACAGAAGAGACTCCATCAACAGAAGGACCTCTCTCAATAGAGTGATTTATATAAACAGAGGAGAGTTCATTAAGAGAGGGGCTCTATCAACAGAAAGGATTTCAGCAACAAAAGGAGCTCTATCAACTGAAGGGCTATATCAACGGAAGGGACTAATGCACAAAAGGAATTATAGCAACAGAAGAGGCTCTGTCAACAGAAGAGGCTCTGTCAACAGAAGAGGATCCGTCAACAGAAGAAGCTTCGTCAACAGAAGGGCTTCTCTGAACAAAGGAGGCCCTATAAACCGAAGGTATTCTAACAACAGAACGGATTCTGTCAACAGAAAAGGCTCTGCAAACAGACGTTCAATGAACAGAAGAAATTATATCCAGAGAGAGAGCTCTAAAAACAGGAGAGCCTCTGTAAATAGAAGGAACTCTACCCTGAGGAAGCTCTATCAACAGTTGGAGCTCTATCAGCAGAAGGGACTCAATCCACAGAGGAAGCTCTATGAATAGCTGGGACTCTATCAGTAATAGGTACTCTATCCGCAGTGGAAGCTGTATCAGCAGCTGGGACTCTATCAATTATCTGGGCAGTTAAACATGGGTACCGCCTCGGGCGCATCACACACTTCTGATCTTCCAGTTAGCAGTGATGTATCGAGAGACATTAGTCCACCGTGGCAATATGGTCTATCTCTCTCTCTACTGGGATAGATCTCGTCCAATGTTGAGATAGATATTGATAATATTCACGGTTGGGGAATATTGCAAGTGCATCTCGATCAAAGAATGAGATAATTGCGTCCAATCTCATGACTCGAACCTTCAAAGAAAGGAGGGTGTAGAGGCTGAAGAAATAAACGCATAACACACACACCCACACACACACACACACACCCGCACACACATACACACACACACACACACCCACACACACCCACACACACACACACACACCCGCACACACATACACACACACACACACACACACACACACACACACACACACACACACACACACACACACACACCCACCCACACACACACACACCCGCACACACACACACACACACACACACACACATACACACAGGCTGCCACCCGTACACAGAGACACCCGGCAGTGAACAGCGGAGGTGCAGTGATATGCATCTCGGCTCAGACAATATTGACGCGCACAGATCGTGGGGATATAAACCTAGGCAGTGTGGGGGGACGACGTATGGACACATGACACTTAACACACACGGGCGGTGGGCTGGAAACACACAGAGGAGGATACTTGGAGATGGACACAGGGATACACACGCTATCGGGATATACAAGCGGCGGGTAGAGCTGATGACCCAGCTTGCCAACACATAGCGGTGATGGCGGGATAGATAGAGGCTGGGACAGAGAGACGCACTTGGCGACACATTAGGTAGGGAGGTACTGAACCACCGCACATGGCGGGCTGGACCAGCGATAAAACACCCACGCATCGGCAGCAGACACCGACAGGTTACGTGAGAGGGAAGGAACAGAGAGGGACAGAATTTAGGGAGGGAGAATAATGGGGTTCAGAGGCACGATGGAGAGGGAACCTTGCCTACAGGAATTCTGCAGAGTTGCAGCAGAGAATGGGCTATGGATGGGATGAATTCTATAAACTTTCCAGAACCATTTAAAGTATGGAATCCAGGCGTGGGTGAAGGGTGTAACTTGGTCCCGACCCAGGGGCAAGTACTGACAGGTGAGCAAAACACATTGATAAGTCCAAATTCAAAACAGGTTCACTCGCTACGTATATGGCAGTGACCTAGAAAACAATCATATAGGCAAAATGCTAATTCTCTCAGGTACACTTAACAATGGGAAAATGTAAATTATCGGCTCTGATTTTCAGACAGACCTAGCAAGTCAATATATATATATATATATATATATATATATATATATATATATATATATATATATATATATATATATATATATATATATATATATCGCCATTTCCCGCGTCAGCGAGGTAGCGTTAAGTACAGAGGACTGAGCCGTAGAGGGAATATCCTCACTTGGCCCCCTTCTCTGTAGACGAAGAAATGGCTTCATTCGTTCTCGTCCATTTTCTGGCAATCATATGTAATGCATCGAGACCACAGTCCTCTATCCTCAGCGAACCCTACACACCTTTCCTTGGTTTTCCCGGTCAGACTACCGATAGCACGTCGCCCCTTGTATACCACATCTCTCTCTCTCTCTCTCTCTCTCTCTCTCTCTCTCTCTCTCTCTCTCTCTCTCTCTCTCTCTCTCTCTCTCTCTCTCTCTCTCTCTCTCTCTCTCTCTCTCTCTCTCTCTCTCTCTCTCTCACTCTATATATATAAATATATATATATATATATATATATATATATATATATATATATATATATATATATATATATATATATATATATATATATATATATATATATATATATATATTCCTATGAGTCCACGGAGAAAATGAAATACAATAAGTTCCCAAGTGCACTTTCGTGTGATAATCACATCATCAGGGTAGACACAAGAGAGAAATATAAGTCAGTTGATATACATCGAAGAGACGAAGCTATCCTAGCTTCGTCTCTTCGATGTATATCAACTGACTTATATTTCTCTCTTGTGTCTTCCCTGATGATATGATTATTACACGAAAGTGCACTTGGGAACTTATCGTATTTTATTTTTCTCATGGACTCATGGGAATATCTTGGTCACGCGCAAAATTGTGATCTTTTCCATTATATATGTATATATAGTGAGGAATGTGTAGAAAGGCACTGCCTTTTCGGGCACAGATGGGTATGTTTGACGTTAAAGTAGGCCCGTCGGTGCTGTATAAAGGATACGAGGCGAGGACTTTATACACAAATGTATAGAAAGGGATGGATGTGGCGAAAACAAAATACCTGAGTACAATGAGTGATGTGAGGAGGGTTGATCAAGTAAGAAATGATGGGATATGAGGGAAGTGTGGGTAGGAGAGAGAGCTGAAGAGGGTGTGATGAATTGGTTTGGATATGCAGAAAGGATGACCAAGAAGACATACATGTTCCAAGTGGTGAGAACAAGGAAAAGGAGGAAACTAGTGAGAAAGTAGAAGGATGGAATGAGCAATGATTTGTGGGTCCGGGGCCTAAACATGCAGGAGGGTGTGAGGCATGTAAGAGTTAGAATTAATTGGAGGGATGTGGTATACAGGGCAACTTGTCGTCTGTGGGCTGAACCAGGGCTTACGAAGCGGTGGGTAGAAGCAATGGAAAGGTCTGTGGGGCCTGGTTGTGGATAGAGAGCTGTGGTGTCGATGCATTACACATGACAGCTAGAGAATGGATGTGAGCGGATAGGTCCCATTTCTTTGTCTAGTCGTAGCGCTACATCAATAACGCGGGAAATGGTGAACATGTATAGAATAATATATATATATATATATATATATATATATATATATATATATATATATATATATCATACTATTCGCCATCTCCCACGTTAGCGAGGTAGTGTTAAGAACAGAGGACTGAGCCTTTGAGGGAAATCCTCACTTGACCCCCTTCTCTGTTCCTTCTTTTGGAAAATTAAAAATGAGAGGGGAGGATTTCCAGCCCCCCGTTCCCTCTCCTTTTAGTCGCCTCTTACGACACGCAGGGAATACGTGGGAAGTATTCTTTCTCCCCTATCCCCAGGGATAATACATATATATATATATATATATATATATATATATATGTGTGTGTGTGTGTGTGAGTGTGTGTGTGTGTGTGTTTTGTATGTACGCACGCACACACACACCTCAGGCTAAGCCAGGTATTTACCGACCAACTCCGAGGGGAGGATGAACAGCTGCTGTGACTGTGAGACCACTAGTGGTTACAATGCTAGCACGACGTCACCGTCAGCAAGGCTGCATCCTCGTCAATGGACAGAATGGATTACAGTCTCATCCAGGACCTTCTCACTCTAAAGGAGTCCCTCATTTCCCTCCACCTGCGTGGAGTGCAGTCTTAGAGGTGCAGGAACGCCATTAATGGGTTCCTGAGGTTGCACATCATCATAATAGTCATCATAATGATAATGATGATAGCAATAATGATAATGATGATAATGATAATAATAAAAATGATAATAATAATGATTATACTTACAATAGTGATAGATATAATTATAGTGATAATGATAATGAATGTAATGATAATATTAGTAATACTGATAATAGTATGGTAACAATAACTACGATGATATAGTAAAAATTACAATAACAATAATAACGATGATAATGATGATAATAATAATGTATCCTACTTGTATCCTGGGAGAAACTGTAAACAGAAATTACATATGGCATATGTAAACAATACTAAAGATGAAAGAGTTACTAGAGAATACGGGATATATATATATATATATATATATATATATATATATATATATATATATATATATATATATATATATATATATATATATATATATATATATATATATATATATATATATACATATACTGGAATGTAGTATTATTGAGATACAGGATGTGACATGGGTGATCAGTGGAATCATTCAGTAGGAGATGGTAGCTAGAGGCAACACGGTGTTGTACAACAGTTCACATGCCTTATATCAAAACTTATTCAGTGAGTGAGCTTCAAGGAAGATTCATATGAAACATGCGCTACGGAAACGCTTCTCCAAAATACTCATGAGACGTCGTCTCCATATCACACTTTGGTGAGAAATACTCCCAAGTGGTAAGAAGCAGGCATGTGGATAATGTGTTTAGGTTTATGATCGTAATAAAACGACAGATTATGTAACTATTTCTGTGTAAATATGGAGCACAACTGATGATCGGAGAGAGAGAGAGAGAGAGAGAGAGAGAGAGAGAGAGAGAGAGAGAGAGAGAGAGAGAGAGAGAGAGAGAGAGAGAGAGAGAGAGAAGAGAGAGAGAGAGAGAGAGAGAGAGAGAGAGAGAGAGAGAGAGAGAGAGAGAGAGAGAGAGAGAGAGAGAGACTCAGACGTGATATGTTTCATATTGTGGCAAAAATGTTAGAAACAAATGATCATAATATCACCAAACGTTGCAGCTGTACGGACCAAAAGATAGATATTGAAAAGCAACTCGACTATGATAGTAGATTGGATAGTATATCTTTAAACTCAGTTACTTATTATCACAATTTCCATCTTTTACGTCACTGGGAACTAATAGTCTTGATAACAAAGCGATATATATATATATATATATATATATATATATATATATATATATATATATATATATATATATATATATATATATATATATACACACACTTTTAAAAACGGACAGCTGGATGTGCTTGAGTGTGATCTGAAGAATGTGTTAAGTTGGCGCGAATGTAACAAGTGGTAGTTGCGAGGCGACCAGTAAGATGGACCACACCGAGCAACTAGTAAGACACGTAGTTTGGGAAGATGGGAGAGACAAATGGTCATATTCCTTAGAATAATTTGGTCTTTAACATGACCCAGGTCACCTTACATCATCTGGACGCCTGACCATAACCAAAGACGTCGTCAAAGATTTACAAACATTATTTGGGACGAGACATACCTCGGAAATCTCAGCTGTGGAGTTTCCGTGTGGCAGGTAGGGGTGGTGGTACTTGAATGTGGAGTCCTTGTAGTTCTCAACCCGCTCCACCAACTCCACCATTGCTGATCATCGAACGTGTGGCCACGCGTAGGGGATTACTGGTTGATCTCAGACTCACTCCACAACACTAGAGGTCCCTGTTGGTGTCCTTCACTGTGGCCTGTAGGCTGACATGGGTGATACGTGCATGTTAAGTCTGAGTGCACGGGATCGATCCTTTTGAAAAATAGTTACTATTCTTCATCAGAGAAGAAACTTATCACCGAGAGTTTGTTCATGGAGTCAGCAGCATTTTCGAAAGACTTATAAACAAAACAAAACAATGAGCAATCTATCTACGGATTCTCAAGGAAGTTCTTTGTGTTGTTGCAAGGTGACGTGCACGGTGGGGGTCCTGGTTCATACGGCCTGTTTCAAACACTAACCATAACGGGAGAAACCTCCTTTTTCCGGGAATTAACTGTTAGTTTATTAACACTAATGATTCTGATTTCTTATATTTCTCTCAGATAAACACAATCACGCATTATATCTCCATTTCTCTCAGGGAATAACACCTTATTCCCCAATTTCTTTTTTTTTTTTTAAGATGTAAATTGAAGACGATTATGTAGTATTATTTTTTTCGTTGGTGTTGCAATGAGAGGAGGAGGAGGGGGTTTTCCAGCGTGTGTAGTGGAAGTACGGGAAGGCCAGAATAAGGAAGTGTTGCCAGCAGGTGACGTCGTCCGTGACACTCTGCCCACGCTGTCTACACTTGGCGCGGCAGCCTTGGATGGTCCTCCTTCAGCAGACTCTGCAGGAGACTCCGCCACACACACCCGGCCTGCTCGACGGTCACACGTGCTCTGGAACACTCACTCAAAACTCTCCTCTCTCTGTATTGGTCACATGGTTGAGTCCTCGCGCGTTCCGGTTGGGTTAATTTTAACATTGACGTCACCTGGAGCCAATCCGCGCTCACTTACCTGCCCCGGCGGACCAATGGAGGCCCGAGATCCAGGGTGATGGGTGGAGACTAACGTACATAACACGATGAAAAAATAAAATGCTGAGATAGAGTGATACCAGGGTTAACATGGCCATGTATGGAGCATCCTCATATTATTCTGGAATACTAGCGCCTCATATACAGCTTCCAGGAGTACCTTAATTGAGTGGGCTGCATCTCCGCCACCTACAGAGTAAATTCCTTGATAGTCTTTTGATCACTTAGGAACAAATTACATTTAGGAAATTAGTGATATTTGGTTAGGGCTTAGGAATGTTTTAATGACCTTAATATATCTTTCCTCCACTGATAACCAGATGCCAGCCTGTTCAGTGCATCAGCTCAGTCAACATAAACGTCCCTAAGTTACAACATGTTATGAAAGAGAGATATTAGACAAAGAATGGTCAAGCACTACAGTTATTGACTTGTTAAATGAACAGACAATCAGATTAGTCAACACTGAAATACGCTGTTGTGGAGTACAAGAGTTGGATGTAAATTTTCTGTGAGAAATGATATTACACAGTTAACCAACTAACTATAGACATATGATAACAAAAAATAAGCTAGATCATTAAGATGCGTTTAGGACGATATCAAGAAAAGAAAAATCTGCGTTGGAAATCTAATTAGCTATTAACAATAGGGAAATGATAATGCTGGCACATAGGAGAAAATGGATAAACATTTTATTGTTTCCATCATTCTTTTATTATTTCGTTTACACCAGACACGACACTCTAACAAGTCAGGGTGTACTGAAGGGAGACGATTATTTCCCTGCCATTGATAAGATAGAGAAACTTGAATTCGTGACCCGTGTGGCCGCAGAAGGAATGTAGCTAGAGAGAAATTCTCGGGGATTTCAACGCAAACTAAGAAGTTATCCAGTGAGTCTGCCACTCTTGGGGCTCCCAGCTACCCAGCATCAGATGCTGAGAGGAAATGTGACGTTTATTTGCAATATGTGATGCCACATCGTCAGTAGTTGACCGTCATAAAGAACGTACATTACGATATTAGATTTTGAGCTTGACCATTTTTTTCTGACGAAGGATTTAGTAGTTCACCAACACAGTGTGATTTAGCGATATAGTATTCCAAGCTTATGGATGTAATTATCATAGTTACGGCTTGAAAACATGCGTCACCTGGTGTGAGATCTAGAATTATGTGGACAGAAGACATGAGTGAGAGTCTCCCCCTTACCTACCCACGAAAACCTATAACCAACTTCTTGCCAGAAGGTGAGGAGGAGGAGGAGGGGGGGAGGGGGGGTTAGAGCGAGCGCGTGGTGCTCACCGCATGTCTTACTTGCTGAGTAATGCTTTATCTCTCAGCAACAACCGATTAGGTATATAAGGTCGTCCAGTCCAGGTTCATCTGGGAGTGTCTTCACCCTTGAGTCTAATCTTTTATACGTTTCTCTTGTTCACTCTAGACACGTTTCTTAATTCTCTGGAAAACTGCGCTGAATAATCTGTCAGGTTTCTTAAGAAGACAGTGGCCTACGTTCGTCTGAGAGAGAGAGAGAGAGAGAGAGAGAGAGAGAGAGAGAGAGAGAGAGAGAGAGAGAGAGAGAGAGAGAGAGAGAGAGAGAGAGAGAGAGAGAGAGAGAGAGAGAATTTAACAGATGAAGATAGAAAGAGACAGACTGATAGAAAAATGAACACAGAGTCCAAGAGAAGAAGAGCGAGAGAAGGCAAAATGCCTACAGAGCGTTGAAGACAGCGAGAAGATGACAGAAAAATGAACAGTAAACAGACATACTTTCGGTTTTAGCACATATATATATGTGTGTATATATATATATATGTGTGTATATATATATATATATATATATATATATATATATATATATATATATATATATATATATATATATATATATATATATATACATATATATATATATATATATATATATATATATATATATATATATATATATATATATATATATATATATATATATATATATATATTCTTCTTCCCCAGGGGTCCCATTTATCCTGCAGCACTCAGGACGCTGGCCTCGTGCTCCGGTCTGGAGTACAGGTCATAATGTGTTGTGATGTGTGTGCGTCTATGTGCAGAGAGTTCAGGGCACTTAAAGAATTCGTGCTCGGTGTTTTCCTGGTGGTTGCATCGTGGGCATGAAGGGTCTTGAGATATGTTAAAACGGTGTTTCGTAGTGTTATAGTGGCAGGTGATGTCCGGAGAGTAAGCGATAGAGTGACGTGGTTGTCTGGATAAGTGTGGTTTTTGATAGTTGTACGTTTAAGACTGTGCTGCAAGTTTGTTTGTTTAGTGCTTGTCTGGGTATTTCAATATGTATGTGTTTTGTTCGTATTGTATTTGTTGAGGGTTGGGGGATCTGTTGGTAGAGGTTGCTGAGGTGTGAGGCAGGGGTGAGCTTTTCATTTCCACATGAGGGTTGGTGGTTAGTTATGGGGTGGTTTCGATGTGAGGTGTCTTGTTCTGTTGCACAGAAATGAGGGCCAAGCATGTTGAGGTAGGACTCCAGAGAGAGGATCTTTGTTTCATTGTGAAGATGTTGAGTGTTTCTGTTGCTTGGCAGCCAGTGATTGTTCCTAGTGAACTATGTTGTGTGGTTTCCATCTTTGTTTCATTGGCTTTTGAGAGGACGGAAGACCACACAGGTGAGGCAAAGTTTAAAATGGAACGAATAATTTGTTTACACAGGATGATGAGGAATTCCTATACTTGTGTAAATCGGGTGCTATGTAGTGTTCTGAGGCCATTTAGTTTGTGTGTTGCTTTTGTGTTGATGTTATTGACGTGTGAATGCAATGTGTGCCGTATGTGATGCCAAGAATGGCTGGTGTTTTGCTCTGAAGGAGATTTTGCTTATTCACGGAGACTGGAGGAGGGTGACCTGGATTCGTGTCTGCCTAGGGTTGTAAAGTGATTGAAGACTTCTGTAGTGATGCAGATATTCTGGTCTGGGTAAGCCAATATCATTCCAGTTATGTAACATACAAATGCAATCTTGATGTTGCAACTGTGGTACTACGATGTTGTGATGTAATTGCGAGGTCATCTGCACGTAAAAAGAGCTTCATGTTGAAGTTTGCTTAGGGTTTGTGGGTAGTCGCGTAGGAAGAGACTGAAGGGAGCTTAGATAAAGAACTGCTTCTTAGGAAACTCCGTTAAAGAGTTTCAGTGTTTTGAAATTGAAGTCATTGCTAGTGACTGGCATGGCGGTGGGTTATAGAATTGCCCATCCACTTTTTGTTAATGTTATGCAGGGCGGCGGCAAGTATTTGCTGTGTGAGGAAGTATGGGTGAACAGTGTCAAAGGTTTTGTTGATGTCTATTGCCACTAGCACTCTTTGGTAACGGGGGCTTGGGGATGTGGTAGATTGAATCCTTTAAGCATGTGTCGTGTGAGGTCAGTGTGTGTAGTGTGGGTCTGAAGCCATGGTGTGGGGGTGGGAGTGGGGCGACGTGCTTGAGTCTGTTGTGGATCTTGTTTTTCACAGAGTTTGGATACAGAGGATAGAAGTGATGTAGGTTAGTAGGAGGAGGGGAAAAAGTTGGGTGACTTGGAGGGTTTTGGTAAGTTTCCAGATGTTGAGGATTTTGTTATGTAGGCTAGAGTAATCGCATTGCAAATGGGCTATAGTGTTCTATGTGAAAGTTCGATATATTTTCAGGGTCTTTACTAGGAGAGTTCTTTAAGGTTACAATTGAATTATTTGTACAAGTAAGAGAGACGCATAGGTGTGCTGCTGCTTCTGGGTGGATTTGTTATCGGTTTTTTCATGAATTCTCTGTTTAGGGATGAGGTTGTTTTGTGGCTGATTTATGAGTAATGTCACATTGATATGCTTGTGTGTGTGTGTGTGTGTGTGTGTGTGTGTGTGTGTGTGTGTTGTGTGTGTGTGTGTGTGTGTGTGTGTGTGTGTGATTTCAGGGGAGAAATATCGTTAGAATGGGTCAGGAGCGCTTCATGAGTGGGAGCTAGACTGACGCGATAAGAGCGGATCTGATCTACCTTTAATGTGCACCAGAGTTGGTTGCTGTGGGTCTTGAACTTCATTGTGTTGATGTAGGAGGGTCAGTTTCCAGTTTGTCTTTCAGTGATTACATTCATTAGATTCATTCCGTTATATCTTCTGATGGAGACTGGTTGTATAACTTCAGGGGAAAATTTCGAGTTATATTTCTTTCTGCTCCCTATGTGGGGTAAGTGTTTCTAAGTGATTTGGTTGAAGATGTTGATGAAGTGTGAGACTGCATGATCTAGGGAAGAGAAAGCAGCAATGTTAAAGCTCTGGAGTTTTCTTATCATGTCCTGTGCGAAGACTGGTCACTCTAATTTCCTGTAGTTTGTGCAAGTTTTTCGTTGTTTGTGTTGATTGGAAGAGCGAGATGGAGCATTATCAAGATAGGCAGATGGCCAGAGGATAGTTCGTGTCGCGTGCGTCAGATGATCCTTGTGTTTAGTGCTGGTGAGCAGAATGTGATGACTGACGAGGTCCGTTGCTGAAGGTAATGTGATGTGAGTCTAGTTGTTTGGTCGCATAGGTTGAGGATATTGAGAGGCTACAGGTGGTTTATGAGTAGTTCACCTTGGGGATCTTGTGTGTGTGTGTGTGTATGTGTGTGTGTGTGTGTGTCGAGGTGAGTGGAATAAAGGGCTTTAAGATCTCCACAGAAGTAGGTGATGAACATACAGACGAGGCCAGCAGGTGGGGAGTGTATATTGGTGGCATGTGGAGGAGTTGGTATATAGATGTTGGATTTGTTCAGTCGGTGCTGTCAAGGCTTATCTTTATGGTCTGTATTTCTAGGGTGTTGTCGTTTTCTTTGAGCTGTTTTGTGGTGTCAGTGAGGTTGGAAGAAGGAATGGCTAAGTGGGCGAGTGTTATGACTCCTCTTCCTCCTTGTCCTTGTTGTCTGTCGATTTCTCCGGTTATGTAACTGTTGATGGTTTGCAGGGTAGATCTGGGTGTGAGTCTGGTTCCGTGGATGAGCGTTATGTAAATGTCTTGTTCTCTGAGTTGACTGATTATTTCTGTCTTCCTTCTATTTCTGATGTCATTGCCATCGAGATGTAAGATATTTAGTGTGTGGTTAGGGTCCCGTGAATTAAACTTGTCTGTTTGTGAAGACTAAGAATCTTGGTTCTGTTTGCTTATTTGTTTGGCGTTTGTGCTGAAGGTGACGGAGTTTGTAATGGGGTTTTGGTAGTTACATTTTGGGTGGCAGCCGTATTTCCAGTGATCTGAGTGGTGTCTATTGGATGACAGTGATGTGCACTGGAGGTAGCACCACCTGGTGCAGTTGGAGCATCTGACGGAGTGGTGCATATTGGTGATAGCCACTAGTCAGTGTGGTCCAGGGTTGAGGTTAGTTTCCAG